>NC_139579.1:29972153-29979653 GCF_946808225.1 Silurus aristotelis
GATAGATAGATAGATAGATAGAGAGAGAGAGAGAGAGAGAGAGAGAGAGAGAGAGAGAGAGAGAGAGAGAGCGAGAGAGAGAGAGAGAGAGAGAGAGAGAGTGATACAGTAACTTCATCCTCATGCTTTTTTACATTATGTGATAGATAGATAGATAGATAGATAGATAGATAGATAGATAGATAGAGAGAGAGAGAGAGAGAGAGAGAGAGAGAGAGAGAGAGAGAGAGAGAGAGCGAGAGAGAGAGAGAGAGAGAGAGAGAGAGAGAGAGAGCGAGAGAGAGAGAGAGAGAGAGAGAGTGATACAGTAACTTCATCCTCATGCTTTTTACATTATGTGATAGATAGATAGATAGATAGATAGATAGATAGATAGATAGATAGATAGATAGATAGATAGATAGATAGATAGATAGATAGATAGAGTGATACAGTAACCTCATGCTTATTTCATTATGTAATAGATAGATAGATATAGAGAGAGAGAGAGAGAGAGAGAGAGAGAGAGAGAGAGAGAGAGAGTGATACAGTAACTTCATCCTCATGCTTTTTTACATTATGTGATAGATAGATAGATAGATAGATAGATAGATAGATAGATAGAGAGAGAGAGAGAGAGAGAGAGAGAGAGAGAGAGAGAGAGAGAGAGAGAGAGAGAGAGAGAGAGAGAGAGCGAGAGAGAGAGAGAGAGAGAGAGAGAGAGTGATACAGTAACTTCATCCTCATGCTTTTTTACATTATGTGATAGATAGATAGATAGATAGATAGATAGATAGAGAGAGAGAGAGAGAGAGAGAGAGAGAGAGAGAGAGAGAGAGAGAGAGAGAGAGAGAGAGCAAAAGAGAGAGAGAGAGAGAGAGAGAGAGAGAGAGAGCGAGAGAGAGAGAGAGAGAGAGTGATACAGTAACTTCATCCTCATGCTTTTTTACATTATGTGATAGATAGATAGATCAGGTTGTAAGGAAAACAACCATATGCTTGTAATATCAATGGCGTCTAATGAGAGAAATTAAGTTGGTCTAATTTTTCTGTTTTTGCAAATTAGATTGGATTGACTTACTGAGCGAGTCAGAATATTACGTAGGTAAGAGTTCGTTTGATTCTCAGTGTACAGTGTTCGAGTTCATCAGAGTGAATGTTTGTTTACACAGAGAAACACTGGCAAGGTTTCAGCAGTTTAAAAATAAAACAAAAATGTCATGTTGAATGAAAATTAGTCATAAAGATCTGTGTTTTCTTTTCCTTTTTCTGGTTTTTTCTCTTCTCATATATGTCGGGCCAAATCGAAGGCCACCACGAGCCCACCTGAGTCTTATGTACGCAATGGAGACTCATGTTTAAGTGTTAGGTACAGTATGGCTGTGAAGAACTCCAATCCCATTATTTGAAGGAATGTTTTCTCACCAGTAGGAGACAAGTCACTGTTTTATGTCTCTGTAATTTCTCTACTGTTGTTACTCTGGTGTGCACTGGCCAGTGTTTTTAAATCCAATTAGAGACAATGGTATGAGATGACTGTAAATAGTAGCACCTGGAAACTATCTAAATGGATGTCGATGCTCTTTTTGGATAAACTTAAAAGATTTTGCAGTTTCCATCATTGAACAGCTGAGAACTTTAAACACAATAGACTTCAAGTTTATAATAAATTAATTTCAATTGGTTTTTGTATTGTGCTTTTTAACAATAAAAAATTGTCCCAAAGCATCTTAACAGAAAGACATTCGAAAATGAGTGCTTAAGATTATTAGCAATGAGTGAGCCAGTGGAAATGTAGCAAGGAAAATCTCCCAGAGGTGGTATGAGAAAGAAATCTTGAAAGGAACCAGCCTCAAAAGGAAACCTTATAGTCATCTTGGTCACAATCTCCATTTTTTTATAGTTCCATCATTGTTGAGGTTATCAACAGTTCACTGATTGACACGAGTGCAAAACTGTTCATGGTAGTTGCAGTCTCAGGCGAATGTCACTTTATATTTATTATATTTTTCTGTTTGTTTTTGTTTTTGTTTCATTTTTTTCAATTTTTTACTCTATCAATATGTTTCTTGATGTCTAGCTGACTAGTTAATGCTTACATTTTTGAGGGAGTTTTTTAAAGACTATTCGACAAACAATAGGATTAGCATTCACTTTCTAGCTAGCTTACTCGTGTTTGCTTCTGTAATTTTTAATAAATAAATGTGAAACTGGAAAATACTTATTTCTAGGAAACTATACTGTACATTCAAAAATCATCTAATTTAGAACTGGCATCTCATTTCTACTTGTATATTTATGGCATTTGGCAGCCACCCTTATCCAGAGCAACTTTGAAGTATCTTATTCAAACATAGCAATTAAGAGTTAAGGGCCTTGCTCAAGGGCCCAACAGTGAAATCTTAATGGTGCTGGGATTTGAACTTATAAGTTCCTCCCATGTTAAAGGCCAACACCTTAACCACTGACGTTACCACTTTCTAATTTGAGCTCGTTAACAATGAAAAATTCCCAATGTACAAAAACACTAATTATATGAGAGTCTAGATTTCATAGTTTGACATTTTGGTGAACTTTGAATAAGCAATCGTTTTTATACAACTAGCATCATGTTTCTAGATTGTAGACTCTAGATCTAGATTCTAGCTCATTTGTGTAAAAAGTCCTACTGATTATAGGAGTTATTATTTGACTCCATTTTCAAAGATCTGCTCTGGTGTTAATGCATTCATTTAAAAAAATGTAAAAAAAAGCAGAAGAATTGCTATAGTCGCTAGTCAACTACAATGTTCTCAGGTCTTAACAGCTGAAGGTCTAATCTAATAGAATTGGTGAGAAATTATCGGTCATATTTTAGTTTTTTCGAAAATAGCGTAAGTAATGTAATGATTAAATTACTAAAGATAGTATTTTTTTTTTTGTTAGTAGCTTGGGAATGAGTAGGCTATTCAGATATTCAGTCTTTGTTTGGAAACACTAATTAGTATCTGACTCCTGTACAATGGTAGGCTATTAGTGGCGGCCCTGTGGCACTTCCAGAACCACGTCGTACCCCTTTCCTGTGAATAACACTAAAAAAACTGGCCCTCGGCCAACACCAAGCACTTGAGTCCTCCAGCTGTTTTTTAATGTCCATATAGGTCTATATAAATGTGCACACTGTACATTAGGATGGAATATTAGGACACTAATACACACAAGATACACAATGATACAGGAATTTAAGCATCATGACACATTTAACTGCACATACTGAAGGTGTTCAGTGTAAAACTGTATCTCAGGCTACCTGAGATCATACTTCCTCTTCAATATTATAATTTATTTATTAGTAAATGAACTATATTGCTATAGTGCATGCAGCAAATTCTTTGGTTAAGAAATTAAGTTAAAAAGAATACTGTAAAAATGTTTTATATAATTATAATATTTGATATTATATTATGATTAAATAATTTAATTATATACTATCCATTATAATAAATTTTATTTTAATACAATTGTTATATTGTTATACATTTTTTAATAATGTTATTATTATTTTCTATAATGATATTTTTATACAATTTTTATTATATTATACATTTAAAAAATCTTTGATGTTTTTTTTATTTATTAAAAAAAAATATTTCAATTTTTTTTTATTTGATTTTATTCATTAAGAAAGTGCTGTAATATATGGAAAGCCAATTAAATCCTACTGTTAAGAGGATTGTGAAGTCAAACACTGGGATTTTTGTATTTGTTTATTTATTTTTAATTGTTATTTGATTATGGAAAATACTAGAATATCATTTTGATAAACAAAAAATGTTTTGTAAATATTATAACATTTTGTTGTGTCATTTGTTTAGGAGAAAATACTAGAATACATTAATACATTCTTTTTTTTTTTTAGCTATTATTTAAATAAAAAAGTAATGAATAATTATATATAATTATATTTATTTATGATACTGTCATCGTTGTTGTTTTTGTCGAACTGCGTAGAAACCTGGTACATTCTTACGCTTGCTCCTTAGGGTTCTATACACTTTTACATAATGAGGTGCTACAACCATCCGAACTTGTTGAAACTATAGAACCCTAAACTGCCCGCTGAAGCCTTTTCAACAAAATCATGTCATCCTATATTACCAGAATTTCCTCCGAATGCTCCTGTTATATCCTGTAATGTCATATTTTCACACATTATGTCACACCGGTATTCGGCCACAACCCCCTGCTGTGTGATTTTGTCAAGGTGCACATGGACAAGGCCCACAGCTGGTCCCTGTCACACCAAAAAAAGCCTCGCTTTTTTTTTTTTCCCAAGCTTCAACTTGAACAGGGCTTGAGAATCAGCCTCCTGATCCCTCCTTCTCTCCTACTCCCTTCTCTTCTCGTCCCTCCGAGCCCCCTTCTTACCTTTTCTTTAAACAATCCCTCCCCTCCTCCACTTAGCTCTTCTTCTTTAAACAATCTCTCGCTCACTCGTTTGCTTCAACAGGCTGCTCTACACGCTCGCTGAATGAAGTTAGTGCTCCACTTCTTCTCTTCATCACCCCCACACACACACACACACACACCTACACACACACACACACACACACACACACACACACACACTCACACCAAGCCCCCCCCCCACCCACCCCCCCTTCCTCCTCCTCCTCCTCCTCCTGGTCTTCCACTATTCCCGAGCAGACACACTCACTGAATTGTTTGTTAATAGTCCAATTAGATAATTGCCATCTTTCTCCCCTTGTGCTCTCTCTTTCCCATAAAGCAGTGAAAGGCTTTAGGAAGGGTGGGAGTTTGGGGTTGGGGTGAAGGGGTGGACGGTTCACAGGGAAGAAGGTCTTCTGGCCCAACAAGGTGACAAGAAGGGCCTGAGTGCACAGCTATTGGCTTGAATTGAATCATTGTAGCCTAATCAATTGTCTTATTGGATTAACCGGCGTGGCTGTTCCCCCCGATATTGTTGCGCAGAGAATGGAAAAAAAGCTGCAAGTGCCTGTGTGCGTGTGTATAATGAGGGTGTGTGTGTGTGTGTGTGTGTGTGTGTGTGTGTGTGTGTGTAATGCGTAGCTTTGTGTTGTACAAATTTGAAGTGATGTGTTTTGTATGTTCTTGCATGTTCACAACAATATGATTGCTTGTTCTTAGTGTTTTGTGTGTGTGTGTGTGTGTGTGTGTGTGTGTGTGTGTGTGTGTGTGTGTGTGTGTGTATGTGTGTATGTGTGTGTGTGTGCGCATGTTCTAGGCCGTTCAGACCAGATTTGGAAAAGGAATTCATGGCATTTGTGACTTTTCTGGATGAGTTTGTGCGAGAGCCACCCAAAGCGTTGTTCACTTTTCCTCCTGATGCTGTGGGTTTGCCCGTGTTCTGTAGCGCGACAGAATTCCTGCCGAAGTGCATTTCATTTTTTTTCCCCCCAATTCCGTTTTTTTTTTTTTGTATCCCACGTCTTTCTCTCTCCGCCTCCCTCGCTCAGTCAAATTCTCGCTCTCTCTCGCTCTCTCTCTCCCACTCTCTCTCATTCTGCCCGTGTCTGTCAGTAGTCCAATCGTAGAAACAGTGGTGTGAATTGTCGTGCAAGCTCGTTGCAAAATAACCGGACTAAATGGGCTTATCCCGATTCTAGATTTGTGTTCGATCAGATGAACGGGACGCCACGCGGGGACACCTGCGGGACACATGGGACCGGACTGGAACTTTTCTCCCTCTGTTGTACATGTCGGGGTTTTGCGAGTGTGAGCTTGTGTGAGCACTCCTTCGTGATCCGAGACCAATCATTTGACTGGGATCTGTAAGTGTGTGTGTGTGAGTGTGTGTGTGAGTGTGTGTGTGTGTGTTTGTGTGTGTGTGTGTGTTTGTGTGTGTGAGTGTGTGTGTGTAAGCGTATGCGTGCGAAGACTGGCTAGAAGAGGGGTTGAAGGCAACGCACCCCTCCATTAGCGGCGGCATATATTTCCCCAAACAATTTACGCGTATTCAGGAGGTTACACAAAATCTGTAGCCGGGGGCGAAATTACCGTAATCAATTGCGACGAGCGGGCATGCATCCATCCGCTCCTCAATCCTCTGATTGAATGGAGATCGTCTCGATCAGGCTGATGCGCAAGTGAACAGAAGAGAGGGGCCACGAAAATTGCTGCTGGATTTAGGGAGCGAGAAGTCCATGATCACCAGCCAAGTGAGCCCAGACACTGATGACGGAACGCTCGGGACATGAAGCAAGTGCCGCTCCAACATTAGATCCCTGACTTGAGGGTCCAAATAGCTGTGGTTTTACACACACGGGACACAGAAACTAGTATTATCCAGATTTCCTTTGGGCCTTAAAAGCAAAAAAGAAACAAACAACAGAAGCAGAAAAAGAGGACAGAGAGCCACCCTGATAGGGACAGATGAACATGGACGTCCGTTACAGCCAGGAGCCGGAAGTGGGGATGGTTCTGAAGAACGGCCTCAAGGAAAGCAAGGAGGTGAAAGACACCCAGGGGAGCCTTTCCAAAACACTCCTGAAGGAACCCCAGGACTCCTTCTCCTCATCCGGAGCCATGGAAAATTGTGAAAAGGGGCGCACGAGCGCCGGAGATCCTGACTACTGCAGACGGATTCTGGTTCGAGGTAAGAGCAGGATGTTCTGCCTTTCGGATTTCACAATGCGCCAGAGCGTTATTTCGATCAATTCAGGATGTTTTCTGGAACGGAGTTCAGATCGAGAAGCAGAAGTCACACATTATTAATAGTAATGTAATTTAATTTTTTTTTTTAATCTAATAAGAAATTGAAGCTTTTTCGCAGTGGTTGAAAATGTCTTTTGAGATTCACAATGATTGTTTTATTTTGTTATTAATATAACAAATGAATGGATTTATTTCCATTCATACATTAATTTGCCCTGAACTAAATTTAGTGTTAATATTTCTAAAATTAATATAAATCATTTGTTTCCTTAAAATAACTGACCTTTATTTCTTATTTTCTTATATTGTAATTATTATTATATTTTGTTAAGCTCACCCAAAAAAAAAAGTTATTTCGTGCCATCTGTAATTCTATTTGTTTATTTATTTAAAAATAATTACCTTTTTTTTATATGCCTGATTTTACAAAAACCTAATACAGAAAACACCTAGTATTATTTCTCACCTATATATTTAGCCAGATATTTTTTCTCTTGTTTATTCCTTTCGTTTATTCCAGAAAACTCAAAACCGATCCTGTCATCTTCGACCGAACTGTAAATAAACTACACCTCGATTTATATTTAAATGAAATAAAGTGTTGAGCTCAAACGTCCATGCTGTGCAGCTTCACCGACTTCCTGAAACCCACCGAGCCGCCATCTCCATTTATTATTTACTTTTACAAACTCAATCAGGCTCACACACGGAGCTCTGATCAAAACCCAATGAAATTAGTCTAATTAAATTATTGTTTTATTCCTTCCAGTTGTGCTTAAGCAAACCCGTGTTCCTGTTTCAGCACACACTGATCACATTACAGTATACGTACAACACAAAAGTGTA
>NC_139579.1:29987153-30154653 GCF_946808225.1 Silurus aristotelis
TGACTTTACCGGCCTTCCTGCACGTTGTGAACCCTGTGGTAGCAATTGTGACATGATTGAGACTTTAATCAGAATATTTTTATAGACTATTGCTCCAGGAACCTGATCGGTGGCTTCAGATGGATCGGATTTTTTTACGCACTAGATTCGATATTAGGGTTCAATTCTGCGCTGTGCTAATGATGTGTTTGCGTCTCTGAACACAATATGGACAGCAACTGAAGGCCTTTGTCCCTTTCGGAGTGGCTGTGTGTGTTTGTGTGTATGTGTGTGTGCTCAAGCCCGAACCTGTCCCACACCGTTGCCGAGGCTTGGGAATCTCCCAAACAGTATAAAAACCCCCAGCTGCTGCCTCCTCCTTTTCTCAGCACTCCTCTATCTCTGTATAGACCAATTAGGCTGAAGGTCAAGCTGGGTTGGGTTTGAAGGGGACGAGGGGGTGGAGCAATAGTCATCTGTGTGTGTGTGTCTGTGTGTGTTGGGGGTGGGTGGGGGTCTTGCAACTGTGTGAGACCACCAACACGTTTTTGCTTTGTCACATGACCAGTGCTTAAATCCAGTCTTCTGGGAGGAGGAAACGTCGCATCCTGTGGCGGTTTTGTTCTTCTCCAAGCGTCCTCCTTTTTCACACCGGACACCATCCGTAACATCTGCGTGTAAGAGACAGAAGATAAAAGAGAGGGTTTTGTTTCTGTGTTTCAGGAGATGGAAATCCTGATGTAGGTAGCTACAGGTTCTGCATATGTGCAGGTGGAAACAGAAAATGAAGCGCACAGGATGACAGATTTAATAAGCCAATTAGAGTCTACATGCTACACCTGAACAACATCTAGAACATTGCCTACAGGTTCTACAATAAAGATTCACACTCATGTATTTAAAACAAAGCACACTGTGGTATGGATCTTTACCGGTTTCTTAATGTCCTTCCATTTTTTCTACAACGGTTCTCCTTAACTTCGAACAATGTTCCAATTGGGAGCCAATCATAACCCAGAACTATCAGTATCCCAGCCACACTTTTGTGTTTTTCTCAATCTGTAGCTCTTTAGGGTCACAGTTGATCTGAAGTCTATCCAGGGAAAATTAAGCATGAGGTGGTAATACATCCTGGCTGGAATACCACTTACATACAATTATTCACACTCGGGGGCAATTAAGCATAACCAGTCCAACCAAGATGTTTTTTGGGGAGGTTGAATGATTTACAAAACCTGAAGGAAATTAACAAGACATAAGAAAAACATGCAGAGAAACTTCACCCAAACAGTATGAGTTCAGGATGAAACCAGGTATCCACACCTATGACAGCGATTTGAGATATACAGGTGGTCCCTGACTTACTATGGAGATCTGATTATCCCATCGTAACTTGAAAAAAGCGAGACATGGCCTTGCTTACTCAGGAGTCTTAAAGAATGGTGATCAGTATGGAGTAGTATACTGTAATTTGTAAATGATTTACAGTAACGTACTGTATAAACCATACAGCATACATATTCAGGCATAACATAATGACATTACAACATTATGAGCGTTGAAGTGAATAACACTGATTATCTCATCATTACTGCACCTGTTAGTGGGTGGGATTTATTATGCAGCAAGTGAACATTTTGTCCTCAAAGTTGATGTTAGAAGCAGAAAAAATGGACAAGCCTAAGGTTTTGAGCAAGTTTGACAAATTATGATGTCTAGACGACTGGGTCAGAGCATCTCAAAATCTACAGCTCTTGTGCTATGTTCCAGATGTGCAGTGGTCAGTATCTATCAAAAGTGCTTCAAAGAAGAAACAGTGGTGAACCGGCGACAGGGTCATGGGCGGCTGAGGTTTATTGATGCATAGACAAGCTCCTGTAGCTCAAACTACTGAAAAAGCTAATGCTGTTGATGCTCGACAGGTCAGGACTGTTTTGGCAGCAAAAGGGGGACCAACACAGTATTAGGCAGGTGGTCATAATGTTATGCCTAATCAGTGTATATGTATGTGGCAAACGGCGTGTGGACGTGTGCCGGTAATCGAGTGGATGGCGGAGCCGAATGAAACGAGCGGTAAGAAGAAAACCTGTAGCTGATGAGACTAATCAGTGTGCTTTGTTTCACTATCCTGTGATTTTGCTAAAAAGCAGCCTAAATGTACAATATTGTTGTATCGCTATCGTCATGATTGTAAAAAAAGTCAAACCATGGTAACTCAGGGAGCACTGGTAGTAGCAGCTACTTTATAGCTCAGTGAAGTGGTAACTCACTGGATAAGATGTTGGACTTCTGTTCAGAAGGGCATGCATTCAAACCCCAACAACAATAAGCTACTACTGCTGGGCCCTTGATCCTCAGCTGCTCAGCTGTATAACTGAGATAACTGTAAGTCTCTCTGGATAAGAGCGTCTTCCAAAATGCCATAAATGTAATTGTAAAAATCGACTGTGTAAATGAAATAATGAAAATTGGGTTCTAATAAGAGTCCCTCAACATTTCATCATCTGTTTAGGAATTTGTGAAATTTTGGTTTGCATAATAGATTGGCCCATGTTTTTACACTGGATGCCTTTCCTAATGCAACCCTCCCCATTTATCCGGGCTTGGGACCGGCACTAAGACTTGTGTAACTCTAATGGCTGGTTCCCTGACCGGGGATCGAACCCGGGCCGCAGCGGTGAGCACGCTGCATCCTAACCACTAGACCACCAAGGAACCTTATAATAGATTAGTCAATAATTAGCGTTATTAAGAAATTATATTATACACTGAGTGTCAAATCAGTTATAAGTAAAAGTATCCACCCCAAAAACTGCAAGTCAAAATTGTTTGCACTATTTACCATTAGCAAGAAAGCCAGGTGAGCTCATCCTCAAATTCAGCACTGCAACATGGTGGGTTATGCATCTTCAAACAAACACTGATAGCTAGCACATGAACTCCATCATTTAGCACGAGAAGGTCACTGCCAACAAGGAATCGGAACGCTGCCTGACCATTTTTTTTACATCGTTGTAATTAATCGGATGTGCAACTGAAATGATAAAAAGCTAAAGCTGTGATGATTAATTCATTCGACACTCATCATACTGCAACTGTCTGGATGAGAGACGAGATCTTTGAGCTTCGTAATGAGTTCTTTCAAGGATAAAATAGAAAAAATAAAGAAGGAAAAAAATGGTCTTGGAAAAGTTTAGATATTAATACTTGAGGATAATAATAATAATACTCAAAAGTGTTCTTCAATCCTGTCGATAAAAAGGTGAAGGAATTTCACTATTGCGATACATATCAACCACTGAAAAAAGGTCAGGTCACTGCCAGGCTTGAAGGCAAACTCCCACAAGAAACTACAGCCTTCAAACATAATTGAAATGGACTCCAAAAACCAGAACCCTGCTCTGACTCTCCATATTAAAGATTAAGCACAGGTGTCCAATTACATGCACAAATGCATAGACACACACACACTATTTAAATGCAGGAAAACAATGTGAATTATACGCTCAGTGTGACTTTTGCCTTTGACAATTGGCAAGCTGTGATATTTTGCTTGATACTTTCACAGATCAGACATTACATTATGACCACTGACAAATGAAGTGAATAACACTTCTCTCTTTATCATGGCACCTGTTAGCGGGTGGGATACACCGTATTAGGCAGCAAGTGAACATTTTGTATTCAAAGTTGACATGTTAGAAGCAGGAAAAATGGGCAAGTGTAAGGAGTTGAGCGAGTTTGACAAATTGTGATTATTCGAACAATGCTTGAATATTTGACTCATATTAAACGTAGGCTCAAAGATGCTCCAGTCCTAAACACCAAACCAAATGTTAGTAAAAATCCAAAAGCAATTTGTGTGGTTTTATTTCCTAACATACAAAAGTAAACATATTGAATCATATATGCAGTTAAATAGAGAGTCAAACTTGCTTATATCTTTGATACGCAGTAAAACTAGTAAGTAGCCAAAAAAAATGACATTAATACAGTAACAAATTTTGTGCATTTACTGAATTACTTTACACCACTGGATGTTTCTGATTGTCTGTTAGTATGTGAATTGTTGATTGATTTACTAGTAAATTGATTGCCAAGAAACCCAAACTGGCCTTCAACCTGATAAAAGGCAAGACTTTTATGCTACTTCAACACATTGCAACAATAAATAAAAACTTTGCCAATTAGGAAATAATGAATCTCTCTCTATTTCTGGCCCTGACAAACATTCAAACAAGATGCCACAGCATGCTGAAATACTGTAAATACATTTCATCTGTTGCCAGTAACCTTGGTGGCTTCTCGGTTTTTATATCCAATATCAAAACGAGGCTTGTTACTCATTAGCATGAGTGATTTTCTAGTTGAAGGAACATGTGTAGGTGTGTTTTCATTGTATACTTGCTGCACAAGTGCCGTTCAAAGCTTTTGCACACAAAAAAACAGAAATCTACATTATTCTCACAATAGTTTCACAATACTGATGTACCACTTTTCCAAAAACTGTGGCGATTTGTGCTCATTCAGCTACATGGTTGTTAGTAAGGTCAGGTACTAATGTAGGTGAGGTGAGGAAAGGTATATAGCAGGCCATTTAGAATCTTCCACTCTATTCCATGTAAAGCATATCTTCATGGAGGTGGTTTTGTGCACTGGGGCATTGTCATGCTGGAACAGGTGTGGCTCTCATAGTTTAAGTGAAGGAAAAATGAACACATCCAAAGTCAACCTTGACAATTGTGTGCCTACAACTTTGGGGAAGAACCACATATAGGTGGAAAATCAAACGTATTGAGCTATTGAGTTATTCACACAATACAGGAAATTCTCATTTCCCAATTATTTCTACTGCAATCACAATGCATATGACTATAGGGGGCAAAAAATGAAATGTAGTTGTCATGGTGCAAGACTGTTTTGAGCATCATCTATGTTTCAGGATGGTGTTATGCCATCATTTCCTCATTTTCTAAATCCAATTCATTATTTTTCTAGGATATGCACTGAGGTAAAATAAAACAGCATCATGTACTTGTGAATATGTAAAATAAAAAAAAATAAAAAAATCACACTTGTACTTTTGATGTTAGTATTTAAAAAAAAAACATTACTAGAATACAATGCAGGGCTTTATTACGCAGTAAAAACGAAACGTTTGGTCAAGAAAAGAGTGTGACAGTTACATGTTTTGTGAGCATTTGCATTTATTTAGAGAAATGTCTCAAAACAATTGAGAAATCTTTATTCAATGTTTACGATGCTGTTACTTTATTGGAAACTAAGCGATAATTCTAAATGTTTACATGGAACGGTTGTAATGTTAAACTTCAGAATTACTCATCAGCCCTCTGAGTAAATCACATTCGTTTACTTCTGAACACTCATTAGCTTCTCAGCTTTAAAAACCTAATTAAGCTTTTTAAAGGGGTTTGCTCTTGAATTGGTAATGCGACCTGCCGGGTCACGTTATATTAATGCAGAGAAAAATTCTGAAACTCAATTAGCACAAAGACAAACTGTTAACCAAAGCAGCAAAAGAAAGTTTAGGTTGTAAAGGCAAGTTTAACAAGACAAAGAACATTTTTAATTTGTTCCGTGAATGATGCAACTGTGTAGCATGTAATTATTTCCACAATGGCCACAGAAAATAGTTGCATCTAATTGGCGGTCAGGTGTTCTTTTTTTTTTTTTATATATGTATATCAGGGCACCTGTCCGAAATCCCCCCAAAAGTAAATATCCGATCTAAATCTAAACTTTGTTGTAGCATGACAGCAAATGAAAGTTAATGATATGATTGTAATTTTTTTTGTTGCCTTTGTTACTGTATTTAGAGTACATTTATTCACAACAACAAAAAAGAAAGTAAGGTGTGAAAAGCTTAAAAATAGGAATAGTCATGATCATAATTATGTGCAAGAACAATAATGGCAGCACTGCAGAATTGGGAGAATGGAAAGTTTGCAAAATCAGATGACAATGAGTTTGTTTCTCTTCTTTTTTTAGACAAAGCGAAATCATATCAGTATATGTGCATTGCATTTATATTACAAAACTTCTTATTGTAAAATCATTCTAAAGATTGTACTGTATATTAGAATCATGGAATAAAACCTACATTTTACTTTACTTTACTTTACTGTACTTTACTTTACTTTACTGTAATTTACTTTACATATTACAAATCTTCATTAGAATTATATAACAATAATTACACTAAAATGTATGTATTACTTTAAAATAATACAAGAAAACTCAAATTTTTATATTGAAATCATACTATATTATAAAACTTACATTTAATTTACATTATATACTACACAATTTACATTTTACATTGCAATCATACTTAAAAAAAATAAAATAAAATCAAACTAAAAAGTTTAGGTACATTGTAGGTTGAGAAATACTAAAAAACCCTACATTCTACATTGAAACCTCATTACATACAAAACCTACATATTAAATTGAAATCAAATCAAAATCGAGCTAAAAAATATGTAACATTTAACATTAACATTATTCTACATACTAAAAACATAAATTTTACATTGATGTCACACTACGTACAAGAGAACTTTTTACATTTTACATCAGAAATTTAAAATTATAATAAAAACTTTACATGTACAAAACTTGAACTTTATATTAAAATCATACTAAAAATGCACAACTAACATTACAATCATAAAAGAATACTTACCTTTTCATATCCTGAACATTTACATTGTACATTTAATAAACATTATTTGAATTTGTACAAGAATATAGTTTTTTTTTTATTATATATTGTAAAGCTTTTAAATGACAAATTGAAGTTGCAATTTTTTATAGGTGACTTGTGTACACTCATATACTTAAAATATATATAAGTAAAACAGAGTTTTGGAAATTATATTATTTAAATAAAGGTTTTTATGTACCATATTTCACTTTACTTCAAGCTGACAAGGTAACATATAAACTATAATAATAAAACATGAATTAAAAATCTATACTTGGTAGGTTGTGGTTAATTGTGTAATAAGCTGAAGATTTAAAAAAATTTATAAAAGTATTATACAAATGGCTACAACCTATAATGCCCAATGTTATAGTATGTCTGTCATATCTTTTTAGATTCGAATGAACTATTTTTCCAAAGGTGGTTTGAAATCGTGCAGACCCACACTCAGTAACACAGAAACTCCATTACTCTTTCTTTTTCCCTCCCTCGCTCATGCACTCGTTTGTTATTAAGCATGCATGATTAGATCTTTAACTGAAGTTTTGATTAAATATACTGTACTTCTGTAAAAAGTGCAAGGTCATTTCGCAACATCTCTCCTCATCTGTGCAGCATATGCTCTGCTCAGGGCTGTGTGTTGCTAGCTGCAGCGTGCAGGAGTAAAGCTGATGTACTTTAAACGAGGGCAGCGCTCCGGTGGGTGGAGGCTCTTCACTGGTATTAATCGGCTATTTTTTGCTTTCTGTCTGAAACGTTTGGATTGACTCTCGAGAGACTCGGCGAGCACAGAGACCTGCGAGCAGCACCAGCCGCTACGCTCAGCCACTTCAAACTCTAGTGCTTTTCCTGCCACAATATTTCACTCTGGAGTGTGTGTGTGTGTATGCGTTTATCTGTAAAAGCAGATTTGTGTACAGTGTGTGGGATTGTGGTATTCTTGTGAGAATAAAAACTGCATGTGAGATTGTATGTCCTAGGGGTGTATTCACACATGTATTCGAAGGCTTTCGGTTCGGTAGACATGTACAATCCTTTTTACGTGTGGGACAAAATCTGAGTTTCTTCAGGAACGTATTAAGTGGTGGACCGCGAGTTTGTTTAGTCTATGCCTCGCGATTTGAGTGCATTTTTTCAATTATTAATATTGAACTAGAAATCATATTCAACAATGCCAAGGGGTATAAACCAGGAAGTGGTAACGGATAACGCTAGCACTATGAATTCTTTAGTGTTTTATATCCAGCTTTCAAGAATTTCTTTTAAAAGAAGAAAATGAATGTAAATGAATGAAGGATGGAAGGAATGAAGACATTCATTAAAGTATGCTGGAATAAGTAGAACATATCTTTACAAAATTACACTTTATCACAAAAGACAGTACACCCTTCACATTTCAGCAACCATTTCAGTATCTTCTCAAGGGACAATACTAATGAAACTTAGATATATTTTAGAGAAGCCGATTAGCAGTTTGTATAGCAGTACATATTTACTGTCCTCCGAAAATAACTCAACATACAGCCGTTATTGTCAAAATAGCAGGCAACTAAGTGATAACAGCTGTACGCATTGCTTTAAAGGTTGCAGAATTGGAAGACCTGCTTGTCAGTGCTCAGACCGTACAACGCACACTGTCATCCCTCAGCACCTGATTGGAAGGCTGAGCCTACTGGGCCTGAACACCTCCCTCTGTAACTGGATCCTGGACTTCCTAAATGGGAGACCTCAGTCAGTCCGGATCGGAAACAGCATCTCCAGCACCACCACGCTGAGCACTGGGGCACCTCAGGGCTGTGTGCTCAGCCCACTGCTGTTCACTCTGCTGACTTATGACTGTGTAGCAATGCACAGCTCGAATCAAATCATCAAGTTTGCCGATGAAACGACCGTGGTGGGTCTCATCAGCAAGAACGATGTGTCGGCATACAGAGAGGAGGTGCAACGGTTAACAGCCTGGTGTGGAGCCAACAACCTGCCTCTAAACGTTGACAAAACCAAAAAGATGGTTGTTGAATTCAGGAGAGCACAGAGCGACCATTCTCCACTGATCATCGATGGATCCTCTGTGGAGATTGTCAAGAGCACCAAATTCCTTTGTGTTCATCTGGCGGACGACTTCACCTGGTCACTCAACACCATCTCCATTATCAAGAAAGCCCAGCAGCGTCTCTACTTCCTGAGAAGGCTGAGAAAAGCTCATCTCCCTCCCCCTATCCTAACCACATCCTACAGAGGGACCATTGAGAGCATCTTGAGCAGCTGCATCACTGCCTGGTTTGGGAACTGCACCGTCTTCGATCGCAAGACCCTACAGAGGATAGTGAGGACAGCTGAGAAGATCATCAGAGTCTCTCTTCCCTCTATCATGGACATTTACACCACACGCTGCATCCGCAAAGCCAACAGCATTGTGGACGACCCCACACACCCCTCACACATAGTCTCCACCCTTCTGCCATCAGGGAAGTGGTTCCGAAGCATTCGGGCCGTCACATCTAGACTGTGTAACAGTTTCTTCCCTCAAGCCATCAGGCTTCTTAACACAGAACTGAACTGAACACACACACACACACACACACACACACACACACATACACACACACCTGTGTGACTGATCTGTACAACCCAGACTCAACACACACTCGTATTCACTTCACACATCCATGTCCTCAGTACCACTCAAATTACGTCACTTCATTACCATAAACTGTTTACATGCCGTTTTTGCACATCTTTTCTGGATTGCTGCTGTTGCTCTTTTGCACAACATTTTATTTACATTTTTTGTTACTGTTCGCTTTACGTCTCTTACACACCACAGTGTACAACATACAACAGGTTTACTGGCGGTGCTATTTTGTATTTTGTGTTTTGTGTATTTGTCTTCTTGTGTTGTCTTTGCACTCTTTGCACCCGGTTGCCCACGATGCACTTTTTGTGGTGAGGACACTTACTAGTCCTTAGCCCTGTGTTTTCTGTTTTCTGTGTTTGATGTTGTATGTAGCACCAGGGTTCAGGAGGAACGTTGTTTTATTTTACTGTGTAATGCGTCAGTTATATATGGTTGAAATGACAATAAAAGCTTTTTGACTTGACTTGACTTGACACAGCAACAAGTCGGTTTTAATGGCCATCTTCCCAGAAGGAGCCTCTTCTGAAGCTGCACACAAAAAAGCCTGCAAACATTTTGCTGTACACGACCTGTCCAAGAGCATGAATTACTAGAACCATGTCCTGTGGTCTGATGAGACTAAGATAAACTTGTTTGGCATGTGTGGCGATGCCCTGGTGAGGAGAACCAATATCAAAATAGTGTATTGCATTAATTTGATTTATTCTATTAAATTTTTTATAAAATATTATGAAATATAATTCAAGATATTATTTAACCCGGCAGGCATTTTATTTCAAATTGTTTTAAAAATGTTAACATGTTGATGTTCAGAAATTTTAATAATAATAAGCTGCATTCATAAAAAAACGACAAGCAATTTCATCTTTTGCATTTCTTCCTAAACTGAAATTGAACCGATCCATGACTTAAAAACCGAGGTACATATTGAACCGTGAATTTTGTGTACTGTTACACCCCTAATATATGTGTGTATATATATATATATATATATATATATATATATATATATATATATATATATATAGATATAGATATAGATATAGATATAGATATAGTGTGTGCGTTTATCTGTAAATGTGTGTAGTTCAATGCTATGTTTAGAATATGTACTGTCAACATGTTTTATACTTCTGTCTGTCTGTGTGTGTGTGTGTGTGTGTGTGTGTGTGTGTGTGTGTGTGTGTGTGTGTGTTATGTGAGTTTATGGTCTGTATAATTAATTGGGTTTAAAGGAGTTTTTGTGTGACGAGTGTGTGAGTCTCTATATAAAGTGTGAAGATTAATATTTGCATGTTTAAGTGTACAATGGTACCATACTGTGTGTGTGTGAGTTACGTGGGTTTGTAGTGTGTATAATTAATGACATTTAAAGGAGGTTTTGTGTGACGAGTGTGTGAGTCAGTGTATAAAGTGTGTGTATATGCATATTAAAGTGTACAGTCGTACCACACTGTGTGTGTGTGTGTGTGTGTGTGTGTGTGTGTGTGTGTGTGTGTGTGTGTGAGGGGCGAGAGTTTAACCTTCAGAGGCTTTGTAGTGAATTTCTCCTTGTAGAGTGAGACAGAAACACAGGCATTGAGAAAAGAAGTGCTAATGAGTGATTGAAGTGTCATCACTCAAATCCTCTTTACGTGTCATTCACACACAAAGTGCTTGTCCAATACCACATTTCACACACACTTACAGTTTGTACAAAAGTACTTGTTGCTTCGATTACTTCATTAAAAATGCAAATCAGAAAAAGACACGTATATATATCACCACACCATCCGCACGCCGCACACTTTCTGTCATGGCTTGTTTCAAGAACTCGGAACCTAAACCAAATTCAGCAGCTTGTACGTGTGAAATAGCCGGAGTCTGCACAGCAGCAAATTGGTTTGAAGTGTTAACTGCCAGGCTGGTAAAATGTGCTCATATGCTGGATCATGGACTAGATGAGCTCTTGAGCTGGAAGCTTATGGGACCCAAAGCGGACGGGGCAGAAATGTCACCTCATTGAGAACATTTTGTTGCTCTTTGGTCGCATTCGCATGGAGTAGTGTGGAAAAATGTGTGCTCCTCATGTGAACGTGAAAGTGAGAAAAAGACAGGAGGATAGTGAATCAGAAAACCAGGGCCCAAGGGCCTGCTAGTACAAATAAACTAGAACGGCTTTACCCTGATTGATATATATCAAACAATTTTCTCCTAATTAAGATAATATTGGCGTTAGAAAGGATTCCTATTTATTTGTAATTTCATGCTTCACCACTAGAGGCAGATATACAGTTTACCAAGCAATGACAAGCTACCGGTGACATCACAGTACACCGTCCTCCACCAAGAGTATAAAAGGCCAGAACACGGAGCCGCTGCATGCATTCTGCGTCACGCAACCTACTGAACAGCAGCTAGCAGAAGACAGCAAGAATCACCTCATATACAATCAATTCTATATCCAATAAAGTAGAGTGTTCTGAATCCTGTATCGTGTTTTTACTGGCGCGCTGGGGCGAGTACAATCCCCTGATCAGCGTATACCAGATAGTGAGAATCCTTATATGGTCCTTCGAGCTAGAGAGAAAACTTCCTAACAATTGGACTTATAGATTTTGTACATTTACAGCATTCAGCAGATGCCCTTATCCAGAGCGACTTACATTCATACAACTGAGCAAGTATGGGACTAAGGGCCTTTCTCAGGGGCCCTGCATTGGTAGTTTGGTGTGGCTGAGATTTAAACTTTTAACCTTTAGATCCACAGTCCAATGCCTTAACCACTAAGCTACCACCTCCCAAATCGAAACTTTTCTTGCCTAGAATGTAGATTCACCAGTGACAGTCATGTCAAGTGATCACACAGAATAACACACCTTCTAGATTGGATTTGAACACTGTATGGACAAACTTTTGTGGACACCTGACCGTATTCCACATTTATTCTCCATTTGCTGCTATAATAACCTTCACTCTCCTAGAAAGATGTTTCACAAGGCTGATTTATCCACAAGGGTGTTAGTAAAGTCAGGTACTGATGTAGGTGAGGTGAGGAGGCCTGGGGTGCAGTCAGCGTTCACATTCAACCCAGTAGGGTTGAGATCAGAGCTCAGTAGCAGGAGATTTTCAACTCCAACCCATGTAAAGCATATTTTCATAGAGCTTGCCTTGTGCACAGAAGCATTGTCGTGCTAGAACAGATTTGGGAAAGAACTTCATGAATTTTACACACCCTCAAAGCTAAATGAGCACAAATCTCCACAAACACACTACAAAATCTACTGGAACATCTTCCTTGGAGAATGGAGGTTATTATAACAGGAAATGAGGAGTAAACGTGGAATGGGATGTTCGAGAAGCACATCTCAACATCAGGTGTCCAGAAACGTTTGTCTATTTAGAGTACTGGGATCACATCACACATCACACATCATGTGGGGAGTTTTTCCTTGCCACAGTTGCTCATCAGGGACAAACTTACACACAAAGAACATATTTACTTTTAATCACCACATTATCTGTGTAAAGCTGCTTTGAGACAATGTTCATTGTTAAAAGCGCTATACAAATAAAAATGAATTGAATTGAATTGAATCATGTGGACCTTCTTAGAAAGGGGGAAACGTGGAAAGGGTAAAGGAATGTCGGAACATAATTTTTTACATTTAAATATAGTTTGTGGTGGATTATATTTTGTTCATAGTTTGTTCGATGCATAATGTTTCAAAATAAACTGTTATTAAGTAATGAAAATCAATAAATGATTGATAAGTATTAGAAGTCAAGTCCATTTTAGTTTAGATATTTTTTTATAATAATAATAAAATGAATAATAATAATAATAATAATAATCATAGTAATGATGATAACTTTTAAAAAATACTGGTATAACTGGTAACGATATCGACTTTGCCTAATATCGGAATAATAAAAAAAAATGGTATCGCCCAACCGTAGTCTCTACCTGGGCGGAGAGCGCGCACGTCGTCCCTACGTCATGACGCAAGCGGTCCCAGCCACGTGAGCGCGCCCGTTCCGCAGGGTCATATGACTAGTAGTGCTAAGTCGGCAGGGTGAAGGGTTGTCGCCTTGTTCTCTCGACGCGTTTTATTCCTAATATTTTATTATTGTTTCTTAAAAATGGCAACGTTAGTCGCGAATCATCCGGTGGACCTCAAAGGGCCAGAAGCTGCAGCCAGACAGCATGCACAAGCCGTGACAAGAAACTACATTTCACAGCCTCGGCTGAGTGAGTACACAATGTGTGTGTGGGGATTATAATGATCTTTAATTCAAACTTAAAACTCGGTATATATATTTTTTTATACATTATATAATATCCTTATTCCGTCTCACCGCCTAGTAATTAATGAGTACACCTGATACCGGCTAGCATGCTAACCGAGCTGTCAACGGCCAACGCGCGAGACTTGGTTGAATCAGTGTGTAACTAAGCAAAATAGAAATATATTTAATTGTAAAAAAAATCATCTTTCAATCCTGATAAAACTTCTCAATCAAAACACACACCTGAACTACACAATCTACTGCAACTTTATTGCACGTAAATTGCTGTGGCGGGGCCGCGTCTCAATCGCACCATGTCCAAACACAGAAGTGCACTAAGTAGTGCGCGGAAGGTATTGTTTCGCCCCCTTTGTAGTGCACTAAGGTAGGGAACGGAATGCGTTTGTATTTCATCCAAAGTGAATGCACGTCCTATGGACAGAGTCTTGACTACTGTGGTGTTGTAAATTAGAAGGTATAAATAATTTTTATATTTGTAAATATTGAGTATTTATTTATGAATGACAATTATTTTTGGAGATTTATATTAATATTATAATTGCTCTATAATTGTCACGTGTAATCTTATGTGGAAGGATGATGATGAATAGCCCCATCATGTGATCTAGTCACGTGACTGAGTCAGCAGGGACATGATCATGGTATGTGCTTTTTACTCCATTTATTCAGTGTACTTTTTTATTTTTTTGTCCATGTCCCAGAAATGTTAGGAAGCTGTGGTCAGAGCTTAGGGTCAGCCATGATACTGCACCCCCTGGAGCACAAAGGCTTAAGGGCCTTGCTCAAGGGCCCCAAACGAAGCGGTTTTGGCGATCAGTTTGCAAATACTGTTTAGTTAAGTTCAACTTTTAAAAACAAACCTAGAGAACAGCAATAAATACCGGATCATCCCGATTAAAGAAATTAACCCCAGTCAGCATACGGTCTTGTTTGTTAGTTTTATTAGAATTTTATATCATTAGATCTAGAATTCGATCTGCCTGCTGTAAATCATGTACAGAGATAAAGTAATGTTATGACGATTACAGTAATATAAACGAAAAAATGCGATAAACAGAAACCACCTCAAAAATTGCTATTCTATGTATACGGTGCTGTACTGTATTAACAATTTACTTTATTTTATAATAACAATTATATTTTTATTAATAAATTTCATTATTTCAACATGAAACTCTTAAAAAAAAAAAAAAAAAAAGAAAAAAAAAAATCTAATCCTTATAAGTTTTTTGGTTTATTGTGCTCTCCGCGAGAGACCGGGAAAATCAGCCAAACTAATCAGTTACGTGGCAAATGCAATTCCACAATAAACCAGGGGTGGCGCCAGATTCAAACCGCGGTAAAGCGGTGGATTACTGTATATTTATTCTAATAAGTTTTCAATAAATATCGAGGCTGTTTGAGTTAAACATATTCTGCCATTTTTTCCTGTTACATTCCTCCTTTAACGTTCTCGCCTCCAGTTTGTCGGATTCGTTTCTTCCTTCCAAGTCATGTCACTTTTGTGTGGTAGATTTTTTTTTTTGCCTCACGTCCCCAGATGCCTCACGTCCCCAGATGCCTCACGTCGCAAAGATATGTGAAAATGCACACTATTGTTCTTAGCAATAATTTACCAACTCTGTGTATAAATACATATTTAAATACATATACATACATTTATAAATGCAACTATTTTGAAATCTGACTAAAAAAAATAATAATTAAAAAGCTCTTAAAATAGACTCAAATCTTCGTCTTTGTTTGAGACAAAGTTTTCAGACTGACTAAAAATGAAAGAAAATCCACCAATCAATACCACATCTAAATTCTTTTGGACACCTCTGGAGAAAAGCAGTGAGGAGATTATATTTACATTTTCTTCTACACCATTAGGCAAACCCCCTTATCATCAGAGACTTCATCAATACATTCATCCTGATAATGGTTCATTAGGTCTCAGACTAGGAACAAGGTCAGTCTGTAAACTCTGCTCAGGAGGTAATGTAGTAAGAAAACAAATCATTAAAGTGATGTTTGAAAGCTGTAGCCAGCAATTTAGCTGCTCTGACAACCACCAGAAATTCATTCCACCACATAGGTGCCAGAACAAAGAAGAGTTTTGAGTCTTGTACCCTGTTGGATGTTGGGATTAGTCGAGCGGTCAGAGAGAATCGGAGGGAGGTGGTTCAGTTTGGATTCCTCCATTTGTCTTTTTAAGAAACTACTGTTGGACACCTTTTATGAGGAACCAGACACTAATATTGTGCAAACACCTTGCAAAATACTGGATTTCTGTTTCATCATTAAGCCAAGACGTGTGGTGCGGAGATTTTAAAGAAATGAGCTCGGCTGAGATTATAGTTTTTTATAAAGTTACGTGTATTGCTTTCTATGAGAACCTGTATGATTAACACGTACTAGATCATCAGCCAGACATGTTCGTTAGCACCTCGTAAGTGGGAATTTCAGAGTTTTATATATGGTCACTTCCTGGTTTCAGCACGTGCAAAGTAGGACATGTGAATGTGAATGTGGGCGGTACCACACTCACAAGGCCCGAGTAGCTATTGGTCACCGGTGGACAGTAACAAAGTAAATAATTTGTAACTGTACTTAAGTAGCCTTTTTTTTTGTGTATCTGTACTTTACTGAAGTATTTCTGCTTGGAAAGACTTTTATTTTAATGTCACTACATTTAGAATTTCGTTCTTTTTTTTACGTAACTGGTCGAGCGCGAGCTCTGGTTTTGATTAGCGCTTAGTCTATCTACTGATCACCAACATGCAGTTCTTTTCGAAGTGTGTCAAGCATCTTGTGCAAAACGATGACCTTCAAGTTGGATTTTTATCTTTGGGAAGAGGAAGTCTGCAGGAGCCAAACCTGGTGAGTAGGGTGGGTGCAGAAGTGAGATCCTTTAGCTGTTTCAGTGAGGAGAGCTCGGTGTGTGTTCTAACGCTGTCCATGATGAAATCGCAGACGTGGTAACGCATGTGGTCAGAATAGCACCAGTTGCACATAAGTGCACAGGACGATGTCTTCTAGCACACTGACTTATGAGGGTCAGTGCTTCCTGTGACTGTGCGTGCAGCCTTGTGCTGCCATCTATTGGCATGTTAGAAAACTAGTCTCGAAACTGCAACCTTATGTCATTGATCTTAAACATTTATCTCTGGCTGTCAATTGCTTCCCCCATGTCTGCATGATTTGTGTCATAGGATACTGGGAGGATTCACATTGTAGGATCATCATTGTGTGGTGTAACAGTTTCCTGCTCATATGACAATAAATTCTTTAATTTTAAAGTCATAAAGCAAAAGATTTCAGCTGTAGTTTAGTCACATCTCGCGTTAGGCTTCTCATGTGGTTTAATTTTTATTGATATTGCTGATATTATTGCACACGATCCTTTAATTATGTTTATCTGCAAATTTTCTTTCTAAAATTACCCCACACCTTCCTCCCCCCCCCCACCCCGTTGCCTTGTGTATTATTGACATTATTTAGCGTCTGCCTCATTAATTTAAACCTCAAACATGCTTTCACGGAACACCAAGGTGCCTTTTCTTTTACTTTTTTTTTTTTTTAAATTGTAACAAAAAAAGGCTCGGGCTAAAAGCCTCTTAGCAAAGCATGAAAGAAATGACTTAATGGAAGAACTGAGTCCGAAAGTCAAAGAGAAAAAGAAACCGTATAGAGACACCAGCCCACGCCCGCTCAAGACGCCAGCATCCCCTCACCCCCCTTTTTCCAAAAAAGCTGGACTGAAATAGGCGTCCTAATGGAGGCACGCTGGCAAGCAGCTCCATTTTCTTCATCATCAGCGAGCAGAGGCTGAGTGCACACTGATAGTAGCCTGTGATTGAAGGCAACGATGAAAGATGCGCACGCATACGTCACGCGAGTCTCAGAAGACCACCACTGTGAGACAGGCAATTCAGACAAAATCCACTATTTAGACGTTCCGTTTAGAAATCGTTTACAAAGATAAAGTAATTACACTTGTGACACTAAACACGTCATTATATAAGCATTTGCTAGCAATTGTTTCTATGACTTCTTTAAGTCCTATTTTCTGCCACATCTGGACCGCATGGGCGTAATCATATCGTGGTTTGACTGACAGCAGCATCTCCATGGCAATTCATTAACAGCGCTAATGCCGGGTCGAGCACTTTCGTTTTTTTATTTTCTTCCTCTTTGAGTCGTTGCATGTTGCTTTGCTTTATGTACAGATTCCTCAGATTGCAGGATCTGTGTTCAAATAGTAAAAACACCTGTGGCCTTAAGTAAAGTTTAATGTTTTTTTTGGTCGCTATTTCTTTTCGTTCGCAATCTCAGAACATTTTGAAGCACATTCGACTCCCAGGCCGAACAAATGCATAGAATTTCGCTGCAGATCCCTGAATCCAGCTGATCATTTATTTAGGGTGTGAGGAAAATCATGTATAAATTCAGGATCAGACAGTTCCTCAACCTCAGCTACATCATCCCAGTTCCCAATTGGCCTCAACTACAGATATGTTATATTGAATCCTGCTCACTCGGGTATTTATTGTTTCATATATAATATACACACACACACACACACACACACACACACACACACAGAGTGTGAAAAAGTGTTTTCCCCCTTCCTGGTTTGTCACACTTTAATGTTTCAGATCATCAAACTAATTTAAATATTAGTAAAAGAGAACACAAGTGAACACAACATGCAGTTTTTAAATAAAACTTTCTTTCGGCTTCTCCCATTAGGGGGCGCCACAGCGGACCATCCGCATGTTTGATTTGGCACATGTTTTTACGCTGGATGCCCTTCCTAACGCAACCTCCCCATTTATCCGGGGTTGGGACCAGCACTAAGGCTTGTGAAACCCTAATGGCTGGGGTCGGCTCCCTGACCGGGGATCGAACCCGGACCACAGCGGTGAGAGCGCCGCATCCTAACCACTAGACCACCAGGGACCCCAACATGCAGTTTTTAAATGAAGGTTCTTATTATTGAGGGAAAACAAGATCCAAAACGACATGGCCCTGTGTGAAAAAGTGTTAAAACTGTGGTTTATCACATCTGAGTTCAATTTCTCTCACCACACCCAGACCTGATTACTGCCACACCTGTTCACAATCAAAAAATCTCCTAAATAGGACCTGCCTGACAAAGTGAAGTAGACCAAAAGATCCTCAAAAGCTAGACATCATGCCGAGATCCAAAGAAATTCAAAAACAAATGAGAGAAAGTAATTGGGATCTATCAGTCTGGAAAAGGTTATAAAGCCATTTCTAAAGCTTTGGGACTCCAGAGAACCACAGTGAAAGAAATTATGGAACCATGAATTCTGCTGTTACCAAAAAATCGTGAAGGAGAATGTCTGGCCATCAGTTTGTGACCTCAATCTGAAGCGAACTTGGGTTCTGTAGAAGGACAACGATCCAAAACACACCAGCAAGTCCACCTTCGAATGACTGAAGAAAAACAAAGAAAAAAGACTTTGGAGTGCCCTAGTCAAAGTCCTGACCTGAATCCTATTTAGATGCTGAGGCATGACCTTAAAAAGTCGGGTTATTCTCGAAAACCCTCCAATGTGGCAGAATTACAACAATTCAGCATAGATGAGTGACCAAAATTCCTCCACAGCGCAGTAACAGACTCAGTGCAAGTTACCGCAAACGCTTAATTGCAGTTGTTGCTGCTGAGGGTGGTGCAACCAGTTATTAGGTTAAGGGGGCAAACACTTTTTCACACAGGGCTATGGATTTTGTTTTCCTTAAATAATAAAAACTTTCATTTAAAAACTGCATGTTGTGTTCACTTGTGTTCTCTTTTACTAATATTTAAATTAGTTTGATGATCTGAAACATTAAAATGATACAAACATGCAAAATAAATAAATCATGATTTTATATATATCTATATATAATTTATTTATTTTTTTGCTCAATGACAATTTTAATCTCTTTTTTTTTTTTTTTTTCTTTTTTTTTATATCTAAAGACCTGTATAATTAGTGATTACATTATCAAGTATTGGACCTTGATCATGTCTTGTTAAGGACATTCTTATTCTTGTCCAAATGTTAATTTTCATTAAAATTCCCATGTTGAAGGTTTTTTTTTTTTTTGGCTGGTGCAATGAGCTGATTGTTCTCTCACTCATGCCCAGTCAGATGTCTGCCACTATGAAAAGAGACAAACAAATAAAGCGAACACAATACTCATCTGTCTTTTGATAGCTAAAGCCATTTTTTTTTTTTATCTTAATCATGTCATTTGCAACAAAGGCAATTAACCCAGACTGTCTCTGCTCTTTGTTTTAGCTTTGAATAGTCTTCTAAATGAAATGAAAAGACATTCAGTACGGTAATGGTATTTCTGTGAAGAAACAATTACCCATAATGACACAGTTATAAACAAATCTTTCAGATGTCACAGCCCACTTTATTTTGCCCACAGTTTCCTGTTTCTAATCCTTTTGTCCGCTTGTAATTAATCAATTGTCACGGCGGTGAAAGAGAAAGCCCCCGGTGGGCGTTTGACTTCGTCTTGCCATCAAAGAACATGAAATGAATTGAAAGAAGAGTATAGAATAGTTGACTTTCAAAAATAGTATCCGAGTCTCTAAATTATGTACCACTTAGAGGAAGGAGGGGGGAAACAAGCCCATTATCTTAAGCACAAAGCACTCTGACACACAAGTCTTTTTCTGCATTCAAGGTTCTTGACTTGAAACACGTTGGTAGCCAAAGTTTTAAATTATTATTTATTTATTTGTTCGTATCACTTGTGCCATATTTATCGCTTTCTCCACAAGGCCTTTAAATGTACAGGCAGTGAAGCAAGACCTGTATTGATCTGCACGAGTACTGATCTTATGTCTCAGTTTAATATCTTACACATGATTCATCAAATTATGACACTCAGCAAGTCATATGAATAAAATAAATTTTTTATTCTTAGTGATATGTCAAGGGTCGCTCGATTAATCGTTAATTATCGTTATTGCGCCGCAAGTTTCTGTGGAAAATATTTTAACGGAGAGCTTGTTCTAATCAAATCAAGTCAGAGCTAAACAGCTAAAGACGTTGAGTAGCTAGCCAGACCAATTATGAAATGTAAACTAAGTTATGTGAATGAGTGCGAAGAAAACGTAGGAAGTTTGGATGGAAGTGAGGTAAAATAGCGTCAGTAATGTAAACCACCGCAACCCTGACCAGGCACATACTAAGGATGAACAAATGTTGTAAATGCATGCTACTTCAAGCTAGTCTTAAATCAGCCAATCACACGATCAGCAGCTATTTTGACAAACATTTTAATTAATTTAAAAACAAAGTTGCATAGAATTACTACAGAAAAACAGAGGCATGTCATCAGTTCAGATGGACTTGAGATCAAATGTTCTGAATAAAAAAAACAAAACAAACGGATGCATGAATGAATAACTGCCGAGGTGAATATTTTATATAACAGCAAAGACGAATCAGCCATGTTTCTTTTAAGAATGTTGAAAATGTTTCAATAACATTTTGACCAGTATCTTGATTCTGATCTTACACACTGTTTTCCTGCTAAACAGTAATCAAAAAGCAGCATGTAATCTTGTAGGACAAAAATGAGCATGTTAATGGACTGTAATACAACAACCCTAAATTACGCTTTTACTCAGAAACTGCGTATCTGTGGGTAGAGGTTGACCGACATGTGTTTTTCCTCTGACCGATGCCGATATTTAGAGATCAGTGCGGCCGATGGACGATATATGTTTGGCCGACTTTCTTTTTTCTCCCCTTAATAAAAAGTGATACAGAAAATTGCATAATTAAACATTTATGGAACATCACAAGCCTCACCAATCAGTGCACTTGTTTCCAGGCTTTGGTTTTTTGGCGATTTTGCATGTCGGCGGAACTCGTCGGCGAGAAAGATAACTCCGATTGGCTATTCAGCTTTACGAATGAGCACGAGACAAAAAAACGGAACTAAGGAAAGCAAACGATTGCGTAAAGGAGGAACGCACAAGCGCTCGTCTTTGCAACATAGCAGATTTTTTATTTTTTTTTATTTTTTTTCCAAGTTAAACGAATCCGTTAGTAATGATCGTGGCAGGTGTAAACGCTGCTTGCTTTACATAATCACACCGATTTTCCTGTTTCCCTCTTTGGCTGCTGAATACAGACTACTGCCCCCTGCTGTTATGGAAGAGTTATGTCTTCTCGCAGAATGTACAGGCACGATTTGAGGTGTCCGATGCGATTACCGATTACTTAAAAACAAAAAAATTAAAATAAATAAATAAAAATACATTGGCAAAAATCAGCCCGATTCATCGTTCAATCACTATTTGAGGTCTAGTTGATGCTCACACTTCTGTATACAATATTTATATCATTCTAAATTGCACTACTTTTCATGCAAAGCCACTTTCGGCATAAAGTATTTATTTTTCATTTATTATAGTTTATTTAAAAACTGTGTACACATTTGGTATCTGTGTACATGTTTGCACCCGACACCAAGACAAATTCCTAGTACTGTAAAGTGCACTTTGATAAATCCTTCGCTGTACCTGGCAATAAAACTTTTCCTGATTCGGATTTTTTTTCGGTCTTTCGAATTGTCATCAAAGAAAAACCTGGAAATTCTTCCCAGGTATTACCGTAATTTCCGGACTACTAAACGCACCCAAATATAAGCAGCACCCACTGAATTTGACAAAGATTTTTATTTTGAACATGAATAAGCCGCACCTGTCTATAAGCCGCAGGTGTCTACACTGAAACTAATGAACTTTACACAGGCTTTAATAAAAGACAGTGTCTGTTACACGGCTTGTATCTAAACAGTAGCCTACCAAGTAAGTCATTGTTCACTGTCTTCCTCCTTCCTTTCACAACAATTTCTTTCGAGAGTTTATCTTTTGGCATCGTCGTGCGTTTAAAAAATCACCATCGGTGAATCTTTTCTCCCGATGCCGTGCAGCTCAGAACACAGGTGAAGTGTGTTTTCATGCCCGGTTGTTTTCAGCGTGACGAATGATTCGCATTTCCTGTTGACAGTCCGAGTGAGCGGCAGGTCAAAAGTCAGAGGAACATCATCCATATTTATGATGTGGTGCGGCCCTATTTAGTGGGAGCGCATCTGATTTAATATAAAGAGTTTCAATGGCTTACCTGAACCCGTTCGGCAATTTCGTTGGTCTAATGTTATGGGGTTCAGTTTTTTTGGCTTGAAGTTTGTGAAACCGGGAAAAACCCAGGAAAAATCTAAAATTAGCCGCTTCATTGTTTAAGCCGCGGGGTTTAAAGCGTGGGGGAAAAAGTAGCGGCTTATAGTCCGGAAAATACGGTAAACTGAAGGAATCTTATAGCTGCTGGTAATAGTCACAAGTGAAATACTTTAGTACTCCTATTAAAGCAATGTCTCGTTTTACATACCTTTCTCTACTTTTTAAAAACGGCTGTTGATGCTGGAATAGCATTTAACAATAAACAAACAGTCTTGAATCTGATTGGTCAGAGGGTGTGTGGCCTCTCGAGGCGAATCACTAATGGTGTTTCTTTTTTTTTTTTTCTTTTTTTTTTTCTTCACAATTTACAATGTATAATTTATATAATTTTATTTATTAATTCATACATATTTATATTTTCAAGTACGACCCACCCTCGATGCGTTATTGATAAAATCCACTATTTTATCCACAACTTCTAGTTTTAACCTCCTTCTGTGTCCATGCCAACCTGTAAACCGTTAAATCGTCTCAATTTGTAATCAGGTGTACAGAGAACTCTGATTTCATCAAGTGCATTTCCGATCCTCTTTTAATGCACCAGCTTAAAGCGGCACGTGGGTTAAACAGTAGCCTTCGGTCTACTTCCTGCCAACCAACACACCACATTTCACCCTCCTACCCTGATATAACACACACACACACACACACACACACACACACACACACACACACACACACACACACACACAGCTCTCTGATTACACACAATCCAATCAGTGTAAACGTGCAGGGAGTCGTCACTCAGCAAACGCTACCTGTAGGGTCAAGAGCGTTCCTCTTTGATGGGGTCATCACTCTCGAGGATTTTGTTAGAACAGGTACTATTAGAAAACCGTGTGTGTTGTAAGGGATTTGCTTGTAGTAAACCTTTTTGTTTAATAGTTATATTCGAACAAAACAGAAGTTGGTTTTATACGCACACAAAGTGGGTAGTAATTTAAGTGAAACATTCACCAGTAATTTTATGAAATAAACAGTTTTTTCTTCTTTCATTCTTCATTTACTGACTCTATCCAGTCTAAAAGCGAATTGATGGCTGTTGCTATAATAACCAGATGTTCCATTATGAATGAGATCCCTAAATCAACTGGCCCTTAAGTCAGGAAAGTGACAGCAGACTTGTTTAATTGCCGTTTTCTCAGTTCTTCTTTTTTTTCCTTCTTCTTCTTATCTTTGTGGATCATGATGTTTTAATCCATTTTTTTTCTTTTATTATTAATTCTTCATACAAGAAATGATTAGTGTTGCTCCTCATAGACTTCATAGTGAAAGACCTTTGAAAATATTCCAATCTTCCGATACTCTTGAAATGTTTACATTTTGCGTCTCATGTTTTTTTTTTTTTTTGTTGTTGTTGTTGTTTTTTTTTCGTTTTTTTTTTTCAGTTTTTTGTCCAAACTTCACACTTAGAAATCAAAGCCCACGAGCTCTTGAGCTGTCAGCGCAATAATTGGATTCTCAGTGTTAGCATTGAATCTGGCGTGAATACCATCGCGGTCTCCTGCGAGTTTCGATTCACAGCCTTTAATACCTTCTATCCTTTTGCTTGTCCACCGTTCCCTTTTTTTTATCGAGTCTCATTTCACGGTTTTTCACACATTATAATGTTTTGCCGGCTTCTAAATACGATTGAATCGCAGCACAATTACGGTTCTTAACAGAATAGCCGGTGCAATTATGAAACCAAAATAAAAAAAAATAATAATAGTAATTGATTATTTTGGCGGAAACGTGTTAATGTGTCTTTAGTCGAAAGCATGAAATGGACATTTTGTAGCTTTTGAAAAGCCTTTTATTTGCATTCTGCATATCGAAGCCACACATCGCGCTGTGTTTGGGAGAATAGCAGCCTGGCTCGGTTAACATCTTCGCTGTTCATTCTGTTCACATTTTCTTTAGTCGGCTGCCCGAATCATGATGATTATTGCAGGCGTAATGTTTTGCACTGTAATTTTCCGTCTTCTTTTTTCCCGCTCGATTTTGTAAAAAAAACGGAGTTGTTATCCGAAATGTGTGCGTTACAGTATATTGTGTTGTAAAAAAAAAAAAAGATTTACATCTCTCTGGAAAGTCAGATAAACATTGGATTTGTAGTTAAAACACAGTCTGATAAACTTGTCTTTTATTGGTCCTGCTTTATTTATCTGACAAATTGCAGTTTACAAACATAGAGGTCCATCTATCCATTTTATTCTCATACAGTGTCAATGATAAATTAAATAAAGTCCCTGTGAGGGTCAAAGTGGATGTTAATCTCTGCTACCTCTTTCTTACCGCTTATATTAAAAACGTACACGGTTAAATCTCAGCGTCCAATCATTCTTCAGGTACGCAGGAGTCCGTTTGAGCCTCAACAAGACGGTCTGGGAGTAAACTCACATTGTTGTAGCACAGAACTCGTGTGCTTTGTCTGTTTTTTTTTTTTGTTTTTGTCTGCGTATATTAAACAGTCTAGCAGGTGCCGGTTGTACAATCAGTGTTTTCCTGTTTGTTGATAGTTTCCTAAGCGTCCTTCTGATCCCAAACCCGAGGGCAATTAGCGCTCCTTTTACCCCGTGCCTGATAGAGTACCAGTGTGTTCGTAGGGGTTAAAAAAAGAAAAAGGAAAAAAAAGAGAGAAAACCAGAGAAGAGAAGCGTGAATGTAGGCAGACCCATCACTGTTACCACTGCTATTGTGCTATTAATTCCGAGCATCAGGGGTGAGGATGCGCCCAAGACGGAGGGGAAGAGGGGGAAAAAAATACCCCAGCCGATCCTCCCGCGCTCCTCTGCTCCTCTCTTTGAGAGGCGGAATGTGTTGGAATGCTCTCTGCCTCTTTTCACAAGGCCCCCTTTGAATGGAGTCCTGTTTTTTAGTATTTCACACCGAGGTGTTCTCCGGGGCGTGAGGTCAGGCTAGCAAAACAGCTCCTAGGGCTGGATTAGCACCAATTAACGTCTTAGCGCACAATGGGGTACTTTCAGGCCCGGCTCTGACCCGCGCCACTATTTGGTGCCCAGCCCTCGGACCGCACCACTCCAGCTCAAGTGTCCCGTGAGGGGCGGGCAAAGTTTTTCAAACCTAATGGGAAATGTTGCTACTTCACACCATGGGAATGTATAGGCACTTTTTTTTTTTCTTTTTCGGTGATCGTTGTTGATTTTGCGAGGCCCTCTTTATGACGCTCCGTCTTCTTGCTGATGGAGCGCCATGGGATCGTCCCATGCTGCGTGAAGGTTCTCGCTCTTTTTTTTTTTTTTTCATTTTGTGCTGAAAGCGTCGAACGTTCGTTATTCATTTGTGCAGTATCTTTATCACTTATCAAACCTTATTATCTCCCTGCAGTACCCACACATTTACTCACTAACTCATTTTTTCCAGCTGAATACATGAAGTTGCTGTTTTTGGTTGGTCTAGTTGTATTTTTTTCTTCCTGTCGCAGAGACTCTCAGCTATAGTCCCACTGCCTTATTTCAATCAGTAATGATCTAACACCAGGCTTCAATATTAGCTTTTCTTTGCATTGTAAGTTTCCTTCCTTCGTGGGTTTTTTTTTTTTTTTTTTTTCTTTTTTTTTTCTTTCCTCCTTTCTTTCTCTCCCCCCTCTCTCCATTAGCAGTGTGTGTGTTGTGTTTGGAGAAGTGGATGTTTAAGAGGTTGCCGCACAATTATACGGCGGCAATTTTCCTACATCATAATTATGATCACATCTTGGTAAATAGCCATATGAATCTCTTTTGAAGCATATGGACAATGCTTAGGGTAAGTGTAGCTATTAAGTCCATTTTATAAACACATCCGTCGAAAGCGGCGTGCTGCAATTTGTCAGACGGACGCTCACAAGGAGGCGTAGAACACCACCACCACCAACGCCGCCACCACCGCCGTCGTACAAAACAAGTCTCCGAAAATGTCGGAATGTCCTGAAAATGTGTGTTTTAGCGTGTTTGTAAAAGGGCATTATCGGACGGCTGGCGCAATTAGACCAAAGCTTTCTTTTCCAGCGATAATGATAATTACAAGGCTAATCTTTTATTTAAAGCCAAACGTGCAACGTGGAGATCCAGGCTTCTAAAAAGAGGCTTTTTTTTTCCCCTTTTTTCTTTCATTTAGTTTATTTTATATAGCGTAATATGTTGTCGGATTTCGATATTAGCGGATAAACGCAGACTAAATGCGAATGCGTAACTGGATTTTACTTTAGTCTGTGTGTTTAGGATTTTATCCTTGATCTATTCTGTCTTTTGGTGCGAGAGTTAAGCTCTGAATGTATTTATTTATTTATTTTCCCCTTTTAGGTTTTTGTTCCTTTTCATCATTTAAAGAGCAGCGTTTGAAGGGGTAAAAAAAAAAAAAAAAAAAAAAAAGGTTCAATTGGGCTGTTTAAGATGAATTTCACGTTTAAACCCAAGATTCAGATCATTTAGAATTCAGGAGTCTTGAATGAAAGGTATTAGCTGCTGTATATGGTGTGTGTGAGTGTGTTGTGCGGCATGTACTCGCTCTGAAGAGGTGTGTGTTAAGGCTTTAAGAGGAAGACCGCAGCGAAGGGGGAAAATACGAGGCAACGCAGAGCCTAAACACTGAAACGCGACTCGCCACGTTTTCCGTTTCCAGTGTTTGCGTTTCTCACCGTATGCTTGTGAGAATACCGGAAGTGCAGTTTCACAAATAGGCTTATAATGGTTTTATTAGATTGACTAGTTGGCTTTATAAATAGTTTTTATTCTTTATTCTGATCTTAAAAAATTCCATCATCATGTGTGAAAAATCTTGGTAAATAATTAAACTGACTGATTCATTTTTTAAAAAATGTTATGGTCCAGAATTCGCCAAACTGAATTGTGATAACTGTAATCTCTGCTGTAAATATCATAAACACTATATGGACAAAAGTAAAGGTCGACCGATGAATCGGTTTTGCTGATTGCTGGAACTAAAATCCACGCCGATAGTTTTTCCGGCTTCCGGACGGCTGTCATTACGAGAGCGGCCTCTAGGGACGAATCACAGACGCCGCGTGGTGGTTGTTTTTACACCGACTGCACGCTGCATGAAGAGCGCTATATTATTTTTATTACTTATAACTGATTACTTATATAATTAATAATAATATCGGTTGATCAATCAGGCTATCGCCACGTACGATCCAACCTAGATATCGCTGTCGGGAAAATCGGTCAAACTCTAGACAAAAGTATTTGGACACCTGACTTTTCCAGCCATATGTTGTCCTTTTCATTTACATTTCCTGCCATTGATTTACAGCTGAGCACTTTAGAGTTAAGGGCCTTGCTCAAGGGCCCAGCAGCTTGGTGTTTCGAGCTTGTGATCTTCAGATCCAGAGGCTTAATTACTGCACTACCACCTCACACCAAACTGATGCCAAACCTCTTGATTAATTTATGTTTCTTCACTTGACCTCTGAGATCAAAAACTGTTCCAGCATGATGATGTCCCTGTGCACAAATTGAGCTCCATTAAGATATGCTTTACATGGGTTTGAAGATCTCCTGCTACAGAGCTCCAACCCTATTGAACACGGTTGGGGTGCCCGTGAAAGCGATGTTTAAAAAGCACAAAATCTAATGCATAGATGTTCATAAACCGAAGCCCAACGAGGACGTTCCAAGTTTTCTTATTTTGGTTATGCATAATTTCGCGATGATGGGATACCAAGTCAGCATCATGAAATGCTTGTGCAGGATTCTGCCGCTGTGTTCAGGCTCAGCGAATGACGCGTCTCCATTCCGAGCAGACGTATAAAACCGCTTTCCCATTTGTTTCCCCCTTTAAACACACATCAGAGCATTTTTAAAATACTGTCGTTTATAAGGGGTTAGCAGAATTAAGCACAAGAAAAGAATCTTTCCATCCTTTTTGTGTTTCTCTCGCCTTCCTAGCTTAGGTTACTAATTGGATATAACGTGCAGGTGTGTGTGTGTGTGTGTGTGTGGTAGTGTGATTGTGCTCTGGCTGGTTATTCGGGCTAATTAGAGGCAGAAGGGCTGCTCCCCGTCGGGGTGATGTGCGGCTGTTTCCTCCAGCCTTTGATATCAGGATGCAGCCTGACGCCCCCAAACAAAGCCCAACACATTGATGCGTACACACACGCACACACACGCACACACACACATTCATCACATTCAAAACCTGACCCATCCAATTTTAATGGTTGGCCTAAAAATAAGTCGGAGTTGACCTTTGTTCATGTGTCCTCCCCCTACACACACACACACACACACACACACACACACACACACACACACACACACAAATATTAGGAGAATGAACGTTACAACACATTGGCTCCAGTGTCAGTGCCAGTACTGTTTTCCCAGAACGAGTAAAAAGCCAAAGTGAGGACCGCACCCGCCTCTGCTCTTCAGCTATTGTCAGACCTCCTGCTGCTAATGATGGCCCACCCGGCATACACACCTGCCAGAACTCTGTGCGTCTGTGTTTTGCAGTTCAGTAGTGAGGTGTTTGGTTTTGTCAAAGTGTTTTGTAAATACTAAGCGAGACCTTCGGAACATCAGAAAAAAAAAAAACATTAACGCGAAATAAAAAATTTTTCAAACCAACGTTCTTGTGAATTCGACGTTGCAAATGTGTGTGAAAAGTTTCCAGTTTGACCAATTGCAGTGCGTTTTTATATCAAACGCATCACTTACGAGTGATAAACCTGCCAACAGTCTATAGAAAAGTTACGGGATAAATAATAAAAAAAATGATCGATCCCAGAATGGATGAAAAGAAATATATATTTTTTATATTTTATATATGTTTTGCGGTGCTTAGTAACAAAGTAGGAGTGTCGCAACTACAATACTTTTTAATTGTTTATGTTTAGTGCAACTGAAGCCGAGGCAACATTGGATTAACATTCTCTGGGGAAAATTGGAAGTGGGTCCTAAACATTTCCAAATTATTTAAAAAAAAACTATTTCAGTAAAACGCCAGAGTAGTTGTTTAAGAAGAATTTTACAGAAAAAAAAAAAGCATGTAAAATCTGGTTCTTTGATGCGTTTTTATTCTTCATTCGTTGCCCCCAGCAGGCTAAGGAACATCTTCCTCTCATGTGAGAGATTTCAGATGTTTCAGTGCGGAATTTTTTAAAAAAGAAACAAAAACACAGTGTAGACACACAACGTCTGACAGCACAGCAGTCACTTCCTTAAACAAGGCAGGGTTAGTAATGTACAATGTTTCCATGTATATACAGGATGAGCCCAGGCTAAGATCCATGTGATAACTGTGGAGGATTAAAAAGAGAATAGCCTTTATTTGTCTCACATACATTAAAGCACAGTGAAATTCATTCTTCGGCTATGATACAGCACCCCTGGAGCACTGAGGGTTAAGGGCCTTGCTCAAGGGCCCAAGAGTGGCAGCTTAGCGATACCGGGGCTTGAACCCCCGACCTTCCGATCAGTAACCCAGCGCCTTAACCACTGAGCTACCACTCTCCAACGCAACCACACTGTATATAATCTAAACTGTTCTGCTCCAATGTTTAAGGGCTACAATTTAGCAATTTTTCCAAGTCGCCATTAGAGAAATGTTGATCTCAACAATAGTGGAACTATGATCAATAGACATCAGGATCTCTCATTAGAAAAAATCTTTTTATGTACTTCTAATTCATCCTAACATTTATATTAGTAATCTTTTTATTTTTGTGTTGCTGCTTCAGGTCAATATCCGTTGTTAAAAGCACTATACTTATACCATTAAATCGAATTGTCTTGCAAACATGAAAGCCGTTTAACCGTGGTTTTATCCAACACTCAAATACGTTTATAGAGATGTTAAGAAGATAAAACGAAGCTTGAAAGGACGTAGCAGAGATTGTGCCAGGATAGTACAGTGTTATGAACACTTGCATGTATTGTTAGTGTGACTAATACGCTTTATGTCTCAAGTTTGTGGGCACATGACCATAAGATTGGTGTGCTTTCAAACTTTTCGTTCCTCATTAAGTCCCCATTTGTTGTACTAGATTTAAGTTGTGGAGATTTGTGCTTATTCAGTCACAGGGGTGTTGGTATTTATAGGAGGCCTGGGCTCCAATCAGCATTCCAGTTCATCCAAAAGGTGTTCAGTAGGGTTGAGTTTGGCTCAAGTTAATGGGAAAATTGTGTTCTACCACATCCAGAGACGTCCACGTATACAATTGCATGCCTCCAGCTTTGTGGTAACAATTTGGGGAAGAACCACCTATGGGTTCCAATATTTTTGTCCATATAGTGTATATGCTTGTGCATGTATTGCGTACGATATTGCAATTAGCAAATCTACATACACACACGTACACTGGCATCGTTTTACTCTCACAGCGAACACGTTTCTCGATCGGTGCGCCCCGAAAGATGCCGAAGATCGTTCCATTGCCCCTGCAATTTCTCCGTGAACCTTCGGTGCCATCTCTCTCTTTCATTCTCACACACACATGTACTAATGCCTGTTATTTTTGATGCATTTCACTCAGGGGGTTTTGGGGCTGATGCGTGACAGGCGTGTTACAGAAAGGCAGAGAGATTGGCATTTCACCGTGCCCAAGTCGATCGAGCCGCCACCTGCGAAGAGGGGACTGTCGGACCATCCTCCGCCACGGCATTGACATTTGCACACAAAGTGCAATTATGATACTCGCCGAAAGGTTGCCACGTACGATTAGGTGTACAGGTGATGTGTCAGAGCGAGGAGTCATTGAACTGGGACTGGCTCATGGGGCTTTCATGCCTTAAAGTAGACAGGAAGAGGCGTGTCCAGGTTTCCTAGTGCACTCGGGAAACATTCTCAAGTTGTTCCAGAATGGTGATTGATTTGTCGGCCATTTTATACCGCTAATGTTTATTTATTTTGTCCTCAGCGTACTCCACTGTCTCAGGTGTTAATGGACCTCTGGTCATCTTGGACAACGTCAAAGTAAGAAGAATTCAGATATTTTACCAGTTTTATAGCAAAATTAATTCTTTTTTTATATTAATGTATATCCAAAAATCTATCTATCTATCTATCTATCTATCTATCTATCTATCTATCTATCTATCTATCTATCTATCTATCTATCTATCTATCTATCTATCTATCTCTATCTATCTATCTCTATCTATCTATCTATTCAACCTGTCTGTCTGTCTGTCTCTGTCTGTCTGTCTGTCTCTGTCTGTCTGTCTGTCTCTGTCTGTCTCTGTCTGTCTGTCTGTCTATCTATCTCACAAATGTGAGTACACCTTTCAGATTTTAGCAATAATTTCAGTATATCTTGCTGATTAGACAATACTATAGAAATGAAACTTGAATTTTTTTTTGTGTAATCATTGTGCAGCTCATATAAATGGTGTTATACACGATCATCATAAAATTGTCAAATCTTGAGTATTCTACAGCCATGTGTGGTCGGTATTTCAAGTAGGCAAAAACAGGGTTTTTGAAAAAGTAAAAAAAAAAAAAAAGAAAAACTACATTTTAGGCCGAAAAGATTCTGAAATTTGCTATTCTGGGTTTTAAATAATTTAAAACCAGTCTCAATTTTAGAATGTCCGTGTAACCCTAGCTGTAATGCTAATTGAAATGTTCTTTGGAGCACTTTGGAACATTTTAGAATGTTTGTTTGTTAGTTTCAGTGGTGGTGTAGTTCTTTCTATCTCTTGTCCAAATATAATTCGCTGTATTATGACTACAAATGAGATCAAAATTCAACAGCCAATCAGCTTTCTGTTATCGGTGCGAATCTCTGTTGGATTGTACTACAGGCGTAAAACTTATTTTTTTCAGTCGTTAACAACGTATTGGTGTGTATGTCGTGATATGACTTAAATTTCCTTCTTAATGGCCTTAAAAAGATCAGAAAAAAATCCTAGATTTGACTTGGTGAGACCTGCAGAATCCCTGAAAATAGTCTGAGTGACAGGGAAGTGGGAGTAGCCCATAGAGCCCAGTCAGCGCTCATGTATGTAGAAGAGGGCAGGTAGCATTTTCCTTTTGCATAAGCATTTTCCTTTTGCATAAGCAGTTTAAAACGTGTCTCTGAGGAAACATATGATTTGCCTTCACTCTTCATAGTTTCTAGCCAGAAGTCAAGTGAGAACTTTTTTTTTTGTTCATTTATTTTGAAATCTTGATTATTTATTTATTTTTGTCCTTGCTTCTTCACTGTCTAGTTTCCCCGCTTTGCTGAAATCGTCCACCTCACCCTGCCTGATGGCAGTAAGCGGAGCGGACAGGTGCTGGAGGTGATCGGCAGCAAGGCCGTTGTTCAGGTGATACCACAATAGACAATCGCTATCGTACATCCTGCGTAAGATCCGTTAGTAGGATTAACCGGTGCTTTACACCAAGAATCGACTCGGAGGAACACAGGCAGACAATAAGAAACCATATATCGCGATAACCAATATAACTTTTTATTATTAAAATCAAAAGGTACATTTCTGGAAGGAAAAAAAAAAGGTATACAATTTTAATTTTGGATTAAAAAAAAAAATCCAAAATTTGGTAAAAAAAAAAATATATACAAAAATATACATCAAAAATAAGCTTATCACTACAGAATGTATTGAGATTATTACTAACAGCTTTGAATCAAAAAAGAAAAATATTATATGTTAATAAAAGAAATTAAAAAAAGGTTAATTGGTTAAGCTCCATCAAGTTACTGACCAACTGAAGAGCTCTTAAGGGAGGATTTGGACTGCAACTAATCTGCTACAATGATTTAGGACTAGAATTATCACGAACAGTTCTGCATTTAAGCGCTCATCAGCGAACAGTTCACTGAACAGTACACCTTAACAATGATGGAACTGTAATGAATGGACATTCGGTGTCACCCACAGTGGTTTGGTTCTCTTTTGAGTGCAGTTCTTAAGATTTCTTCCTCATACCATCTCAAGGAGTTTTCACTTCCCACTGTGGCCACTGGCTCAATCATTAGTGATCAACTTATAGGCACTAACACATAAATAACAAATAATTTACTTCTTTATCTCTGTAAAGCTGCTTCGGGATGATATCCACGTGTTAAAACTTTTATACATTTAATTAAATACAAAATTGTATCACATCACCGGGTCTGTTTGTTATATATATATATTTTTGGATGTAATACCTGAATTTATTTGATGAGTGTATAATGGAATATATCACAAAATACAGGAAGCTTCAAAATTTTGCAGCGTGATGAACAGCTTATCAGCTGACTGTTGCTCATTCGTGCCAGCATGGATTTTCCCGTGTGGAAGTTGTAAAGGGGAAGTGTGTCGAAAGCGGAGACATTTCCCCAGATGTTAAACCGGTTACACAGCAACTTGCACAACTGCTTGACAAAAACGGTCTTTTTTTCATTAAAAAAAAAAAAAAAAAAAGGTAGAGAAATTTTAAAAACCTTGGGAACCAACACTTATTCTGCTTCAATAAAACACACGAAAATAAATTGCGTTTTGCCGTTATTTATTCAGCATACGAGTCCTTATGTAACTCTGAGAACGTGGTTTTGGCTTCCAAATGTTTTTGTATGCCCCCCCCCCCCCCCCCCCCCGATTAAAAAATGTCAGGTTGCAGGTGTGTGTGTGTGTGTGTGTGTGTGTGTGTGTGTGTGTGTGTGTGTGTGTGTGTGTGTGTGTGTGTGTGTGTGTGTGTGTGTGTGTGGTTCGAATTGAATAGAGAATATTCTCCAGTAGGTCTCAACTGGGCTGAGAAATATTCCTCCTGAGGTCACCCTTAAAGAAATGTTACTGTGTGGTATGAGAAGTTGCTGTGTGGGTTGCTTTCCTACCTCCTGATCTTTTTATTCAGAACAGCATGGCGTTTCATAAGCTGAGTTTTTAGTCAGAACTTGGAAGGGAAGATTTATTATTTTTTCCCCGAAGGCTGGACTCTGAGGTTTCGGTTTTGTGATCGTCAGGTGTTCGAAGGGACCTCAGGGATCGATGCTAAGAAGACCGCATGCGAGTTCACGGGTGACATCCTACGCACGCCGGTGTCTGAGGACATGCTGGGTAAACACACACACACAAACACACACACACACACACACACACACATGCACCAACGCCATATACTATTTTATCCTTTTAGATTTTTTTATAACCTTTCTGGACTTAGAAATCGTTGCCGTCCAATGGATTCTATCTTGGTTATTTAATGCACAATACTCTTTTGTATTTCAGTATTGCGAGGTTCTTGTGAAGTTTTGTTTATCTGCGTTCATGTAAAGACTTTTCTAGTTACCATTGCATTTGACTTACCCTGGAAGTAGGAAGTCCGAGCTTGAATTTATCTCTTTTTTTTTTTTGTGTGCATCCGAGCTAAAAGTCTGTCACACAAAATACAGATTAACATGGCAGAGGTAGAGCTGTAACTTCCTGCAGACACAACAGGAAAAGAACGTCTGGTTTCTTTGTTCGCATCGAGATGCGAATCACATCAGCCTCAGTTATGGAGATGCACATCTCTAATACACAGGGTTATTGTCAAGCTGGAACATTTCTAAACTCTTAGTTCTAGTGAAGGAAAATTTAAATGCCAGCACCATCCAAAGTCCTGTACAATTGTGGTAAGAGTTTGGGGAAGAACCACATCTGGCTGGAGAAGTCAGGTGTCCCCATACTTTATCTATATTATTTTTATTTATCTTAAAACAGGAAGTATAGTCTGCTTTATCTAAGGTTATAAAATGCTGCTGCATTTATTGGTCAGACATGAGGAGGCCGGTTTGGGTTGTAAATTAAATGAAAGGACCTTTGCTCTAATGTTCAAACATTTATCTAATTGAAACTAGCAAATTCTGTGGTATCTAAGCTCATCATAGTAATGGATAAATTTGTAGTTGCTCCGTAAAATGACTTATTTTATTGTTTTTATTATTATGTATGTTTATATACCCTAGCATTCACATCCCAATACCAAGTAGTCCAATATCAACAACACCATGTGGTTTTTGTATACTGAAGTTTTTGTGTGTTTTTTTTTTTTTGTTATTGTTTTCCTCACTCAACCCTTTAGGGCGTGTATTTAACGGCTCAGGGAAACCCATTGACCGCGGCCCGGTTGTTCTGGCTGAGGACTACCTGGACATCATGGGTATGATCGATTTTCACACACTTTACATTAAGGTAATGAACCTTCTGCTCTCACAAGAGAGAAAGAGGAAAAACTATTAGGATATTAGAGGGAATATAGATATGGTTTTTTTCTGCTGTGCTTTAGCTCCACTTCTTCCACAATCTTCTCAGAAAGAAGTGTCACTGCAAATCAATGCAAATGTCTTCTGAGCGATCTCCATTATCCTGTGACCAAACCTTTCTTTCGTGGAGGGCATGGTCTCTTTCAGTATTCTCTTTTTTTCAGAAGGTTTGATTTATCTGACCCTCTTTTATCTTCCGTTTTTATTCTTTTTTTTTTTTTTTTTTAGGCCAACCCATCAACCCTCAGTGCCGTATCTATCCGGAGGAGATGATCCAGACGGGCATCTCTGCCATTGATGGCATGAACAGCATCGCCAGAGGACAGAAGATCCCCATCTTTTCTGCTGCTGGTCTTCCACATAATGAGGTGTGTCTGTGTGGTGCATCTTGTTTATGTAATATACGTAGATGTGTACATACGCTGATCAATCATAATACTGACATTATAACATTGAGTGATGAAGTGAATAACACTGGTTCATAATGGCACCTGTTAATGGGTGGATTTATTCATTAGGCAGCAAGCGAACGTTTTGTCCTCAAAGTTAACGTGTTAGGAGCAGGAAAAATAAGTGACCGTAAGGATTAAATTGAGTTTGACAAATTGTGACCTCTAGATGACCAGGGCAGAACCTCTCAAAAAACTGAAGCTCTTGTGGGCTGTTCCTGGTCTGCAGTGATCAGTATCTCGCAAAAGTGGTCCAAGGAAGGACAATAGGGGAGTATAATCCTGGTTTTAATTCAGTTCTGTATTCAAGGTTGGGCATCATATGAAGAGCTGTATGTGAAGTTGGACACTAAAGAAGGGGAAAAGGATTTATACCGATTGGCCAGGCAGAGGGACCGAGCTGGGAAAGATGTACTGCAATTTAAAGCAATATAGGATCGATATGGAAATGTGGAGGGAGTATTTTGAGCATCTGATGAACGAGGAAAATGAGAGAGGGGAAAAAAGGTTAGATGGTTTGGAGATGGTGAAGCAGGAAGTGGATAGGATTAGTAAAGAGGAAGTGAGAGCAGTGTTTTAAAAGGATGAAGAGGAATTGTGGTATTGTATGAGGAAATCAGGTGTGTCATAAGTATGTGAGGGTGGTGCAGGACATGTATGAGGACTGTGTGAAGTTTGCAGTAGGAACGACAGACTGGTTCAAGGTGAAGGTTGGACTGCATCAAGGATCGGCTGTATACCCTTTCCTGTTTGCAGTGGTGATGAACAGGTTGACGGACGAGGTCAGACAGGAGTCTCCCTGGACTATGATGTTTGCGGATGATATTGTGATTTGTGGTGAGAGTAGGGAGCAGGTGGAGAAGAGTCTGGAGAGGTGGAGGTACCTGCTGGTGAGAAGGGGAATAAAAGTCAGTAGGAGTGAGACAGAGTACATGTGTGTAAATGAGAGGGAGGACAGTGGAGTGGAGCAGTTGCAGGGAGAAGAGGTGGAGAAGGTGGAGGAGTTCAGGTACCTGGGGTCAACAGTGCAAAGTAATGGAGAGTGTGTTAGAGAAGTGAAAGGAGGAAGACCAAGGAGGAGGTTTATGGATTTGGTGAGGGAAGACATGCAGGTATTTGGTTTGAAAGAGGCAGATGTAGAGGACAGGGGGGTATGGAGACGGATGATCCGCTGTGATGACCACTAATGGGAGAAGCCGAAAGAAGATGATTCCTGGTTGGGCACCTTTAACATACAGGGCCTCTATGTTCTGATGGCTAACTGATGGATTATGAGGAGCTGTAATGTATTTAAAAAAAATAAAAAATAAAAACCTAAAACCAATTAATAACTGTATGTTAGCTTGTTGACGTTTTTCTCCATGCGCCTTGACTCTCAGCTCTACCGTCTACAACCCAGCAATTTGGTGAAATTTAGGTTGTTTGCGGATTATCTGAACCGGACGATAAGATGATTTAGTCCTATATCTTGGAGTGAAATTGCCGAGCTCAGCAAGGAAATGGGCTTATAGTTGCAGGCTTTGCTGTTTATCACATGGATAATAATGGTGCAGCTATTTGGCCACAGGAAATGCGCCTACATGTGCCCAGCTCTAACCTGCCGCTCTTTATTTCTACCCTTCTCTGCGAAGAAGGTACTGTCTCGTGTGTGTGTGTGTGTGTGTGTGTGTGTGTGTGTGTGTGTGTGTGTAAGACCCCATGATTGCTGTTATTTAAGCAGTGGAGCTTTAATTGTTTTCTCCCCGTGGTGCTGCTGCTCTTCAGAACCAAAGTGGGTCAGAGGAACAATTTCAGAAACACACCATGACTTTTATTTTATTTTTTTACAGCATGTCAGTAGGAGCCCTGGTGCGTTAGTGTATACAAAAACCCACAGACATGATGCAAAAGAAAATGCAGACGTTGAGGGCTAATAATTGCGGAACAGCCTTTTATTAACTAATACGTCTTGGAAGCTTAGAAGTTATTCATCCAGGAATTGACTCGGATTGCTAGGATCAGTTGGATTGTTTTTATTGCGTGCAAATAATTAAGTGAGTTTTTTTCTCAATTCTTGTCCTCTGAAGAAGTGATAAATGTAAGCAGTCTGCTACAATGGTTCAGGATCGCAGGTTGTATGAACAGATCTGCATTTAAGAGTCTATCACTGTACAGTACATCTTCACAATGATGGAACTGTGATGAATGGACATTCAGGGCCACTCAGATGAGGACAGGTTCCTCTCAAGGTTTCTTCCTCATGCCATCTCAGGGAGTTTTTTCCTCACCGCTGACTCGCTCAATTCTTCTATACAACTTTAACCATTGTTTAAAGTGCTGTACAAATAAAAATGAATGAAGATTGATGAAGAACTGAAGACAAAGGGACTGGTTGGGACACTAATTTACTAACTTTATATTTGACACATGAGTGTCATCAATCTACTGATTCTGCTGAGGCAAAAATTTGAGGAATCTGTGGAAATCTGTCTGATGTCTCTGGGACTGAATTCTGAAAAACAGCCACAATTGTAAAATAAAATAAAAAAAATGTTGATGGTGGGGTTTTATAATATGCCATATATTAAAAAACACATAATTAATTCTGGATTACTTAGTTTCAGAATTATATGTCAAGTATCTCACAAAAAAAAAAGTAAGTGCACCCCTCACATTTCAGGAACTGTTTTAGTGCATCTTCTTAAAGGACAATACTTTAGAAATTAAACTTGGATATATTTTAGTAGTCAGTGTGCAGCTTGTTTATCAGTACAGATTTACTGTCCTCTAAAAATAACTCAACATGCAGGCATTATTGTCTAAATAACTGGCAACACAAGTGAGTACACCCTCATGGATAACAGCGATACGTGGTGCAAAGCCACACGTCCTATTCATCATGTTCATGTGTTTGTCTGCTTGACAGGACCATACAAATGTGTGTATCTTGTATTAAAGCAGTTAAAAAGTAGTGTTTGAGTACAATTCTCTACTCTCTCTAATACTGATGATGATCGGAGAATTAGAATTGTTGCTCTCCACAAAGACGCCTCGGCTATAAGAAGATCAGTGAAGATCAGGGTTGCGCTCGGACAGACTTTGCAAGGGTACATCAAAGAAGTCCTCGGCTATTTAGACAATAATGACTATGTTGAGTTATTTTTTAAAGACAGTAAATCTGTATTGCTGTACAAGCTGCACATTGACTATTAAAATAGATCCAAGTTTCATTTCTACAGTATTGTCCTTTGAGAAGATTATTGTTGAAAATGTAATTGTTGAAATTTAAGGGGTGTGCACACTTTTGTGATATATATGTGTGTGTATATATGAGCCTGATTTTTCCTATTTTCTTTTCTAATGCACAACCAAAATGCCATGTTGCTATTTCTTTTCTTTTCTTTTTTTTTTTTTTTTTTTTTTTTTTTTCTTTCATGAATATTCTTAGAAATATAACTTTTTTTTTGTTATATTTAAATATATAGGGGAGTGGTGGCTCCAGCGGTTAAGGCGCTGGGTTGCCGATCGAAAGGTCTGGGGTTCAAGCCCCGGTATCGCCAAGCTGCCACTCTTGGGCCCTTGAGCAAGGCCCTTAACCCTCTATGCTCCGAGGGTCCCTTACGAGGGAAATATCAAGGTCCGTGACGTCGGAGTGACGTGGGGCCGCGTTCCCGTGGGCTCACCACCTGCAGGAGGGACCGTAAGGGAGTAAGGGTGCTGTGAGGATTGGGCAGCAGTCGAAGGCGGGGGCCTGCTTAGACTGCTGCCCCCACGACCCGAATTACGGATAAGCGGGAGAAAATGAATGAATGAATAACTTGTTTTTTTTCCCCCCTAATACTTCGTCTTATCTAATACTTCTAGAAACAATATAACCAGTAACTACCAACAAATACACTATTTTCATGTAGCGGTTTTTTCTTCCATTTGTGTTCAGATTGCTGCTCAGATCTGTCGCCAGGCTGGTTTAGTCCAGAAGTCGAAGGATGTCATGGATTACAGCGCAGACAACTTCGCCATCGTCTTCGCTGCTATGGGAGTGAGTCCGGATTCCTCCCTTCTATACTTTAGGATTTTATTGATCGCCTACATGCTGATCAATAAGATATGATCATTCTTCTTTACTGAAAGATTAATAAATTTGAGAATTTTTTATATATATATATACACAGTGAGGAAAATAAGTATTCGAACACACTGCTATTTTGCAAGTTCTCCCACTTAGAAATCATGGAGGGGTCTGAAATTGTCATCGTAGGTGCATGTCCACTGTGAGAGACATAATCTAAAAAAAAAAATCCAGAAATCACAATATATGATTTTTTAACTATTTATTTGTATGATACAGCTGCAAATAAGTATTTGAACACCTGAGAAAGTCAATGTTAATATTTGGTACAGGAGCCTTTGTTTGCAATTACAGAGGTCAAACGTTTCCTGTAGTTTTTCACCAGGTTTGCACACACTGCAGGAGGGATTTTGGCCCACTCCTCCACACAGATCTTCTCTAGATCAGTCAGGTTTCTGGCCTGTCGCTGAGAAACACGGAGTTTGAGCTCCCTCCAAAGATTCTCTATTGGGTTTAGGTCTGAAGACTGGCTAGGCCACGCCAGAACCTTGATATGCTTCTTACAGAGCCACTCCTTGGTTATCCTGGCTGTGTGCTTCAGGTCATTGTCATGTTGGAAGACCCAGCCTCGACCCATCTTCAATGCTCTAACTGAGGGAAGGAGATTGTTCCCCAAAATCTCACAATACATGGCCCCGGTCATCCTCTCCTTAATACAGTGCAGTCACCCTGTCCCATGTGCAGAAAAACACCCCCAAAGCATGATGCTACCACCCCCATGCTTCACAGTAGGGATGGTGTTCTTGGGATGGTACTCATTATTCTTCTTCCTCCAAACACGTTTAGTGGATTTATGACCCAAAAGTTCTATTTTGGTCTCATCTGACCACATGACTTTCTCCCATGACTCCTCTGGATCATCCAAATGGTCATTGGCAAACTTAAGACGTGCCTGGACATGTGCTGGTTTAAGCAGGGGAACCTTCCGTGCCATGCATGATTTCAAACCATGACGTCTTAGTGTATTACCAACAGTAACCTTGGCAACGGTGGTCCCAGCTCTTTTCAGGTCATTGACCAGCTCCTCCCGTGTAGTTCTGGGCTGATTTCTCACCTTCCTTAGGATTATTTAGACCCCACGAGGTAAGATCTTGCATGGAGCCCCAGACCGAGGGAGATTGACAGTCATGTTTAGCTTCTTCCATTTTCTAATGATTGCTCCAACAGTGGACCTTTTTTCACCAAGCTGCTTGGCAATTTCCCCGTAGCCCTTTCCAGCCTTGTGTAGGTGTACAATTTTGTCTCTAGTGTCTTTGGACAGCTCTTTGGTCTTGGCCATGTTAGTAGTTGGATTCTTACTGATTGTATGGGGTGGACAGGTGTCTTTATGCAGCTAACGACCTCAAACAGGTGCATCTAATTTAGGATAATAAATGTAGTGGAGGTGGACATTTTAAAGGCAGACTAACAGGTCTTTGAGGGTCAGAATTCTAGCTGATAGACAGGTGTTCAAATACTTATTTGCAGCTGTATCATACAAATAAATAGTTTAAAAATCATATATTGTGATTTCTGGATTTTTTTTTTAGATTATGTCTCTCACAGTGGACATGCACCTACGATGACAATTTCAGACCCCTCCATGATTTCTAAGTGGGAGAACTTGCAAAATAGCAGTGTGTTCAAATACTTATTTTCCTCACTGTATATATATATATATAAATTTTTATTTTTATTTTTTTCTTCCCGGTTTACCCTTATTTAGAATTTTTGTACATACCTCATTTTAAATTCCCTGAACTTAGTTTATTTTATTTTATACACAAGCGTGATTTCAGCCATGAAAGCACATCAGTTGCCACGTTTGCCTGAGGAGCTGGTGTTCCTTCTTATTTCCCCTTTATTCATGTTCCATTTAGATTTTTTTATTTTATAATTTTTTTTTATGCTGACCATTAAACTTTTAGAACATATTATGCACCAACTTTTCCAACAGTTTTATTTACCTTTATACATTTTTACAGACTTTTTATAATTTTTATTTTAATACCCTTTTTCTCTTTTTTTTCTATTTTCTTTTTTTTTTTAATGATTTTCTTCTAGTCTTACTATAGGACCAGTTTTGGCCATAACTAAACAAAGTAAATGTGCCTTTTTTAAATTCTGTTTACCTCCTTTATAGTATTTCTATGTAACTAAGGAATGTTGCATCTACACAAACATTTATTGGTTTTAATTCTTTCGCTTTAAGTGGTTCTACTTTTTCATTTAACACAAAAAAAAAAGACTTTAATACCCAAAGCTAGGTTTACATGTAGAGAGAATGCATGTTGTTCAGCTAGTCCTTGGGCAGACTTTATTAGAACTGAAGGGCGTTACTCGTGTCTAGACACAGACTGGTGAAAAAAAAAAACTGTGTTTGTCCAGCCATGTGACTTTAATTCCCCGCATTAACCCTCCCTTAACCTCCCACACCCCCACCTCTAAACATGTGTTACTGTCGCCTCATTGGGCACAGTCTGTCCTCTGTGAGAGGCATTAGACGGGTCAGGTGTCCCGTTCACCTGCACATTGAGGTGTGAAGAGCTTCCATTAACCTGAGTGAGTAATGTCACTGACCTGGGCTTTTGCTCCTGATTTGGGTGTTTGCGCTTAATGCGGCCTGCATTCAGCACGTGTAACACTATACCCCGATTTCATGCTCAGGCCGGCTGAAGTGTTAAACCCGTTTCCAGAAAGGTTCCTATTTTCCTCCAGCAGGAAATTACCTTGTGCAGGGGCTTATTTGAATAGTGCGAGAAGGTTTAAGGTATAGGCGTGTAGAAAAAAGGGTGGAAATCCTACAAACAGGAAATGAAAAAAACGCGTTCAATCTCATGGTACTCATCGTTGTTTCCGGGTTTCGTAATCGAATGGCACATCTCTTTCAGGTCAACATGGAGACTGCCCGTTTCTTCAAGTCGGATTTCGAGGAGAACGGATCCATGGACAACGTCTGCTTGTTTCTCAATCTGGCCAACGATCCCACGTGAGACAGACTTTCATTTCAGCCACAGATCTGTAACATAGAGCTTGTTTTAGTCCCCGAGTTGCGATGGGGATGCGTCCCGATGACCTCATGTATATCTGGATGCGTGACAGCAGACAAGCGCCAGTTCACGAATGGAGGGGGCGTCGGAAGCTCTCCGTTTCAGTGACCGGTGATGCCGATTAAAAAAGAGAGAAAGACGTGCTAAAATTGGGCTTTGAAACATGAAACAATTCTGGAGATGCGAACATCCTGGAAGCATCACAACGTATCGTACAAAAACTAAAATGCCACCTGAAAAACGTTAAGTCGAACCATCTAAACTCGGGGACTACCTGTAATGTGATTGCATGAAAAAAAAAAAAAAATTATCGCACATCCCATTGAAGCTGATCAGTCTGACTGAATTGTATCACTGGCTTCCATAGAAGATAATGCTGTGCAGTCTAACGTTTGGCATTCTCCCATCAGGATTGAGCGCATTATCACCCCCCGACTGGCTCTGACCTCAGCCGAGTATCTGGCCTATCAGTGTGAGAAGCACGTGCTGGTCATCCTGACAGACATGAGCTCCTACGCAGAGGCTCTGAGAGAGGTGAGAGACTAGACACCACCACTTCCCAGAACTTTTTATTTTCAGATTAAAATGCTCAGCTTGAGGTGCAAAAGTTGTCATAGGAAGAGTGTATGCATAGCTGAGACATAACTGCTTCCAGAAATGTCCCCTTACAGAAACCGTTACCATATCAACAATTGTAAACTTGATTTATTTTTATTTTTATTTTTTTAGAATTAGCTTCTAAAAGGCTGTTCATGAAATTTTTCAAACAGTGTCAACCCAAAGATCATTTTTGATGTCAGCTTTTGAACTGACATCAGTTTTAACAAATGTTCCTCTAGCAGGGAACATTTTCATCTGAATTTTTTGTGTAAATAGGAAGTTTCTATAAAATGCCATTTACAGCATTTGGTAGACGTTAATGAGCCAGAGTGACTTTCCGAAGTAAACGCACATATTCAAAAATTTACAATTTTTCCGGTACGGGAAATCGGTTTTCCAGACAGGTTTCTCAGCAACTTTATACTTTTTCCTATAGGAAAAAACTTTACATTTAAATATATTTTTTGTCCAATAACAAAGTATTTTTTACTTCATTACTGTTCTTAAGTATATTCTACTAAAAAGTATTTTTACTTCACTCCATTTTAATTCATAATGTCCTCTTTTATTACTCCACTACATTTACTTCGATAATGTATGCAAACCTTTTGGGATACCCGAATTTTCCTTACATATAAGGTTCTTCCCTGAACTGTTACCCCAATTTGATATGACGTCTTTGGATGCAGCAGCATGAAATTTGAACTAGGAGACCCGAAAGTGTTCTGGTGCACAAAGCCATCTTCATGAAGATCTCTAGTGGCTTGAATTAGAGCTCTGACACTCAACCCTATTGGCATAAATGTGAATGCTGACTCCTATTAGAGGCCTCCTCATCTCAACTACATCACTTCCTGACTCCACTGCTTGCATTTCCCTCAGGTCTCGTGGTCTTGGAACTGCTGTGACTGAACACTTAAACGTCGTCTTCTAGCTGGTCGATATAAATGAAAGCATTAATAGACATGCACCCAGACATTTTTGACTAAAGTCATTGATCAAAGATCTTTAAACTACCTGTATGATGTAATGAAATGTCGCGTCCGCAATCGATGCATTAGAAACATGTGATTTAGCATTTTAGAAGTGTGATGTAGTCTAATTTATAAACTAGTAGTAGTTGACAGTGGTGGATGAAGTACACGAACCATGTAGGTGAGTTAAAGTAGATATGCACTAGAATATATGACTAGAGTTAAAAGTGTCCCTTTAAACTTTCACTTGAGTAAAAGTTCCAAAGTGTGTGCCTTCAAATGTACTTAAGTACCCAAAGTACTACGATTTATTATGGCTATAAAGTTCCTGTTATCATTTTTGTCACAAGACTCAACTCAGTTTATGTTAAGACTCTAATGTGACTTTTACTCTATTGATAGAATGATAATAATGACTCAAACACTGATCGAATTCTATTCAAATGATCATGAGCCCAAAATCTTCTTTTCAACTAATAAAAAAAAAAGAATCGCACAAATCAGGTCACGTGTGTTGTGGCGAATTCGAGTCTGGAGTTTCTTCATCATTTATTCCTCTCTAAATGTTCTACTCGCTGTTAAACTGACGCTGAACCGTACGTTGGTGATCAGTAAATGCACCAAGCGCCAATCAATACAAGTCAACAGAGCGAGCGCTCGATACTGATTGGTGGATTGCTGCACGTTTGACCAGTTACGTTTTTATCCGCTGATAAATAAAAAGGTACTACTCATTTTGCGAAATGTTGAGTAAAAAGAATGACATTTTTAATAGTAGTGAAGTAAAAGTCTCCCCAAATGGAACTTCTTCAGTAAAGTACAGTTACAGCGAAAAATCTACTTCAGTACAGTAACGAATCCCATTTACTTCCTTACTGTCCACCGCTAGTAAATTGATTCAAGAGGCCCACGCTTTTTTCACCGCACATGCCACATTTGCTTGGTTCGCAAACAATTCAGTTTTATTTGTGTAGCAGTTTTTATCAAAGGATATTGTCCCAACGTAGATTTACAGAGATAAAAAGGTTATAAAAGTGTGAATGTATATGTTGGTGCCTATAAGTTTATCCTTGATGATTGTGCCAGTGGTGACAGTGGCAAGAAAAAGAAAACTCTTTGAGGTGGTATGAGAGAGAAACCTTGAGGATAAACCAGACTCGAATCAGAACCCATCCTCATGAACGCAGTCAGCGTTCATATTCATCCCAAAGGTGTTCAACAGTGGTTGGAGCTCTATAGCAGGTGATCTTCCACTCCAACCCACATATCTTTCATTGTACATATACATGTCATATTATTATACCTTAGTGCAATTAGCTTCTGTTTATTCTTACTTTTTTTTTATTGCTGCCGGTCTCTCAGAGCTACCAAACAAATTTTGTTGCATATGTCAAAGTCTCTAAAGTCTCAATACGCGGCAAATTCTATGGGCAAGGAAAATGTACACTTTAGGGCATCTTTGTGGTAAATCATTTGGGGAAGAAGCTCAAATGGCTGGAAAAGTCTGGTGTCCCAGTACTTTTTTGGTATGTAGTGTTATTTTTTTGGACATCAGTTCTTTTTCTTAAAAAAAATTAAATAAATAAAAATAAAAAACAACAACTAAAAATCCAAAAAACAAAGTAGATAATATTCGTCCACAAGAAGTTTATATTTTTCTTTACCGGCCTAACAAACATATCAAGGCTGGCGTGAGAATTACATTTTTTATTTTTTATAGAACCGAAACCGTGGAGACGTAGAAGAGTGTATCACAACAGTAACCGAAAAGTCAAAGGGATTACGGCGTTTTGTATTAGCATGTCGTGCATATGCTGACGGCGAATATCGGATTGCGTTCGGAGTGCAGAGATCACGTCTACCTTGTAACAAATCCTCCGTGTCTGACTCTTGACGTCGTGAGTAGTTTTAAGTACGGTGTAGGGTTTCCTCTAAGCCTGGCGCGAGACAGTCTGACTCGAGGACTCATAATGGAGGGATTTGAAAAAACATCTGCCACTCCATAAACATGCAATATCGCATTTAGCCCACGAACGCTCTCAGTCTGCTCGAGAGCCGCGGCAATGACGAGCGTTCCCGAGGAGCAAGCGCGGTCTAAACAGGCGGCGGTAATTTCCTCGTGGAAGTGGAAAGCATGAGTACAGAGTCACACGAGAGGAGAGGGGGAATAAAGAGTATGAAACATTCCTTCCACTCTATATAAAGGTTAAAACATTCCTCGGCCTCATGGAAATACCTTAACGCAATTATCATTTGATGCTCGCTGAAAGAGTGTTTTGAATGGAAGTATTTTCTTTTTCTTTCCCTTTCTCTTTTAAGTCGGTTATAATCGTTTTTGTAGACCATCACGGTTTTTTTTATTATTTATTCATTTTTTTTTTCATACCGCACTGTGCTAAATTCACAATGCACATTCCAAATCGTTGAGATGCTTGTGAAAGTGCGGCCTCCCGCCAGCGTACCACAGTAACCTTGGAAGATGTTGGGCCCAACAATACCGGCTGTACTGTATATACCGTTATTTCTGATGTTATGTACACACCGTTAAGCGCACGTGCGAATGCTGAGACGTCGCACTTGTGTTAATAGCCGTGCGCTCAACTTAAACACGGTTAAGTGCGAGACTGATTGGCGGAAATAAAGAAGAGCTCTTGATGCCTTTTCAAACACCTAAACACAACTAAGCATTTGCCAGTACTTGTGTGTGTGTGTGTGTGTGTGTGTGTGTGTGTGTGTGTGTGTGTGTGTGTGTGTGTGTGTGTGTGTGTGAGAGAATGCAATGTGTTTTTATTTGTATTTTTTTAAAATCAACATGCTTCACTTAAGCAGTCATGCATTTTCTGAACTCTTTCTTCACTTGAGCACTAGCTAGCGCGTTCATTATGTTTCGTAATGTGTAGGGCAGAATGAATAGGCGACTTCAAGGGGGCAGGTTTTACTCCCTGGGAAGAAATGTAAGATTCTCAAAGTTATACAGTGAATAGGAATAAAAATAGATTTCAGATGGAGGGTAAATAGACAGATGTATTGGGATGTTTGAGCTCAGTGTTTAGAGTTAAGGCTCTGGGTTACTGATCGGAAGGGGTTAGAGCCCCAGAATTGCCAAGCTGCCACTCTTGGGCCCCTTGGGTGAGGCCCTTAAACTCTGTTCTCCAGGGGCTCTGTATCATGGTCTTTCTTTCTGGCTGCCAGCCATACAGTATGTGGTTCTTCCCCAAAACTGTTACCACAAATCTGGAGGCACACACTTCTAAAACACGTCTTTGGATGCATTAGCATTACATTTTCCCCCTTACTTGAACTAGGATATTTGAACCTTTTCCAGAATGGTGAGCTTCATGAAGATGCGCTTTATATGGGTTGGAATGGAGCTGTGATCTCAACCCTATTTAACATGAATGTGAACGCTGACTGCACTCCCCCCACCTACATCAGTACCTGACTTCACTAACAATCTTATGGTTGAATGAATCTCGCACTAATCTCCACAAACACGCTAGGAAATCTAGTGGAACATCATCCCAGACAAGTGGCGCTTATTCAAACAGGGCTAAATGTGGTCATGTTGAAAAAGCACAAGCCAATTTTATAGTCTGGTGTCTGCAAACTTGTGTATGTAAGGATTGGCTCACTTGGTACCTAAGCATAAAAGGTCACCAAATGCAACAAAGGTGCCTAAGTGTGATACGGCATTGGCATCAGGGGGCCAATATGGAAGGGCCAGTATGGGTAATATCCCAGTTCTTAACTGTCCGATAAAGAACGGCCAAGTCGATTAGTTGCTAATATGTATGTTGATGGTTAGTGTGTATATAAGGACATTCGTATCGTATATATTTATTAGGCAGCAAGTAAACATTTGGTCTTCAACGTTGACGAGTTAGAAGCAGGAAAAATGGATGAGCGTAAGGATTTGAGCGAGTTTGAGTTTGACAAGTTGTGATGTGTAAACATCTGGGTTAGAGCATCTCCAAAACTGCAGCTCTTGTGGGATGTTCCTGGTATGCAGTGGTCAGAATCTTTTAAAAGTGCTCCAAGGAAGGAACAGTGGTGAACCGGCAAAATAAAATTGTAAAAAGGCAACAGGCCCTCGGATTGAACCCTGTTGATCACGAGGTCTGCTTTGAAAAATACGATTTCGAATATCTAATGAGTCTGAAGGATCTTAAACAATTCGCCTTATAGTGAGATCGCTGGCTACTTGAAGTCGCTCTGTTTTAATGGGTGTTAATTTTTTCAAGAGGAAAACCGTTCATAAAGGCTAATCATGGCGTATTATTTAAGTTTACTGAATAGGGAAATAAGTTAAACGCTAATGCCACTGGATGTATTCGAGTGGTTATAGACCAAAACACCACCGAAAGTGGAGTATGGGCTCTATTGAAGGCTGACCTTCGCAGACATCTGCGCCATCGCACAGTCCCCGAAGGTCACGCTTTCACACGTGTAACGAGTCGTCCATTCATTCTAATGCAAAAATATTATCCAGCAACCCGTGATGGATTTATTTAACATTTAAAGTGTGAACAGCAGCCAACCCCTTTTTTTGTTTTTTACTGAACCTTTACGTATTCTACCTAAATATGACCTCGTTGTGCAGGATGTTCGTTAAAATACACATTTCTATCCCCCTTGATAATATTTCTGTCTTTTATTTAATTCTTCTGTTTTCCATGTCTCTGTGTACGGCCATAGAATTAAACTTGCTTATTACATGTTTATACAATTAGTCTACACGATCTGTCCTCGTAATTAACGCATACAATGGACAATTGTGTGTAGGTGTCTGCTGCTCGTGAGGAGGTGCCAGGCCGTCGTGGTTTCCCTGGTTACATGTACACCGATCTGGCGACAATCTACGAGCGAGCCGGCAGAGTGGAAGGCAGAAATGGATCAATCACGCAGATTCCCATCCTCACCATGCCTAATGACGGTACACACTCGACGCACACCCTTTCTATTTTCCCTCTATACTCACCCTGACCATTCCTAATGATGGCAAACACACACACACACACACACACACACACACACACACACACACACAAAGCATGCCTAAGGTGGGATTTCTACACATTTTGGAAAAGTAATAAAAGGTATGGAATTTGGTTTGAGTGATTTTCACGTCTGGATTGTTATTATGGCAAATAGATCACTGAGTATTGAAAAAGATTTGTTTCCATACATTCGGTTTTCTACAATATAAAATGAAAATTAAATGTACAAATGATCAACATTGCTCTGTTTTGGAATTGCAGTTTTTAATAAATCGCTGCGCATCGAATGCGGTTCGGTGTATGAGATAGAGTAGCTACAAACTTCCTGCAATTATTTGGTAATATAATAGCATACGCCAGAGATTCTGACCCTGAAATACATACACACAGACACACTCCGTCCCGCTACCCTAACACCCCACCCCCACCCACACAGCACATTCAACTGGCCAATCAGTAATCAAATGTGCGGCAATAAAGGCGAAATTACCCCCAGCCTTCAACTTTAGCTTCACCGCAGGTATTGCTGAAGCCCCACATGCTCCCGGCAGAGCGGTTTGCCAGCGAGGTGATGCTTCTCTATCGATCTATCGGTGCTCGCACAAAAAAAAGAAAAAGACAGATTAACGTTCTCCATTTCTTCGGTTACTATAGAAACATCCTTGTAAAAGATCAGCATGCGTTTCTGAATGGGCGTCCCCTATTATAGCTATATTAGAAACCTCTCTGTCTCTATTATATACCCCTGTCATACCACCACCACCAAAAAAAAAATAAATCACAGCCTTTTAGTGTAGACTGCTCCTCCGAGAATGGCCAGGTGCTGCAATGGTTATTATAGTTCTGTAAACATTGCACCTCCCCGGGTCGGAAATCAATATGTTGTGAAAACAGATGTATATCGTGCCACCATGTGCCTCCAGAGCTACTCGATTGTCTCAGAACATGCATGCAATTTAAGTCTGCGCTTTAATATTTTTCTTTCTTTCTTTCTTTTTTTTTTTTTTTTTTTTTTAACCTTATCGATTTATTATTGTCTGTCTCTTTTAGACATCACTCATCCCATTCCTGATCTGACTGGTTACATCACGGAGGGTCAGGTCTATGTGGACAGGCAGTTGCACAACAGACAGGTGAGATTCCTACAAGAAAATGATAATAAACAATGACCATATTTTGTTTGTTAAACAGTTTCATACGTTTCAATCCATTCATATCGCATATATTACTCTTCTTGCTGTTGTACATGGTCTGACATTTTAGATTTTTTTGTATACTGTGTATGCGGTTGAGTCGAAATATATTTGCTTATGTATTTATCGATATATAAAAATTAAACTCTTGGGAGGGTATTTTTAGGAATATGACTATAAACAATGACCAAACTTTTGTGGGAATGTCCATGAAACAAGTTCATCAGTCATACCTCCTTTTATTTATTTAACTTTTTTTTTTATTTTCCTTTTTCTTTCTTTTAATTAAGTTGATTAAAAGACAATAATTACAGTAAGTAGCTTTCTGTTATAAAGACTTTCCCTGGGTTCGAAAATTTAATTGAGTTTAATTAATTAAATTGGCTAGTTTGCTGGCATTGGAGAAAGTGCAGGGGAATCAATTTGATAAATGTGTATATATATATATATAATTTATTTTAAATATATCATATTTTTTATTTTATTATAATTTTTGTATTTTATTATAATTATATTATAATTTTTTTTTTTTATAAATCCCTAAGTCCTTATGGAGGTTGTTGCTATAGCAACGATAATACTTTAACAAGTTCATTAATAGAAACCTGTCTCTATAACCTGCTGTAATAGAAGATGAATAAACATGAATGAATCAAGAATTCGGCAAGGTTTTTTTTTTTTTTGCATTTTTATCAGACACCCTTATCCAGAGCAACCTGCATTCATACAACTGAACAGCTATGGGTTTAAGGGACTTGCTTAGGGGCCAATGAGTGGTGGCTTGATGTGGCTGAGATTTGATCCCATGACCTACGAACCCAAAGTCCAATTCCTCAAACACTACACTACCACCTCCCTATACTGGGGTATAATACTGATTATAGAAGATGCACAGCACCAGCAAAACAAAATGTCCCCCAAAAACGTCCATGTGTTGCGCTACTGAATTATAATGACCTCATCCGAGACCTTCTGATTTCTTCTCAAAAAACATTCACCTTGTTTGATTTTTTCCAAAGGTGTATCCTCCAATCAACGTCCTGCCGTCCTTATCACGTCTGATGAAGTCTGCCATTGGGGAGGGAATGACCCGCAAGGACCACTCGGACGTCTCTAACCAGCTGGTCAGTGAAATACGGATGAGATGAAATATTTTTACTTCTACTGATACTGTGCTCATATACAATAAATGACCTTTGCTGATATAAGATTTTGTTCTGGTCCCCTTTTGTTTTTTCCCTTTCCCCTCAGTACGCCTGCTACGCTATCGGTAAAGACGTGCAGGCGATGAAGGCCGTGGTAGGAGAAGAAGCTTTGACCCCAGACGATCTGCTTTATTTGGAGTTCCTGCAGAAGTTTGAGAAGAACTTTATTGCTCAAGGTATTTAAAAAAAATACACTTACTCCAAATTTAAAAAGGTGAAATTTAGACATGGATACAAGAGCACGTTGAGTACCGAGTAAACTGGAAGCTCTTTAATGATCATTGAAATTCATATAAGAGCCACTTTATTACTTACTTCTATTTTGTATACTTTTTATTATTATTATATTGTGGTGTGTACAATTCGTCAGCCTACTTACTTCTCAGCTGCATTAATGGAAAGGAACCACCTCAAGACCAAATCAATGTTGTTTTTCTTCCACAAATGAGCTTCACTGGAGAGGTATTTGTAGCATTAGCTGAGATGACAGCTTGATTCAGATCAAACCTAAATTAGATTTAATGCTTTCTCGTTTAACACATCATCATCATCACATATAATTGAAGCTATTGGGCTTTTTATTTATTTATTTATTTTTTACAATCATGTTTCCTCTGTTATGGACTTCTTGGCTTCCCATAACATACCATAACCCCCTCTTTGGAGATCTATGGATTTAACAAACCTCTTAGGTCGTCATTGTAGTCTTTTTTTTTTTTTTTTTTTTTTTTTTTGTAAACAACTTTGGATAGAACCACCAAATGATTTCATATACATTTTGAGGTAGTCCTGAGGCAGGAAAACTATTGTGAACCTGGATAAATGCTCTGTAGAAATATTTTGTTGCAAAAACTACACGAACGGGAATGCTCCGTCAGCATGGCGGATGCTATTCCTTGCGCTTAGAATATCATCTGGTGGCTTTGTTCCTGCACTGCTTTCTCTGCTGTTATACACCCATTTAAAATGCTGAATTGGCCCAATTGGTACAAAGCAACATGCAGCAGAACTGAACCTTAAGAACCCCCTGCATATAAATCCAGTTAGTATGAGTGTGTCTGTGTGTGTCTGTGTGTGTGTGTGTGTGTGTGTGTGTGTGTGTGTGTGTGTGTGTGTGTGTGTGTGTGTGTGTGTGTGTGTGTGTGTGTGTGTGTGTGTGTGTGTGCGTGTGTGTGCGCGCTCAGGTGTATGTTAACCTCAGGGTTCAGTGCATAGTGTATTTACACCATTATTTAGGTCAACCCGGTCTAAAGCACTAAAGAATACAGTGCGCTTTCCTGCCCGCTCCATTTCTCTGTAAAGCCGAAGCCTTTTCACTCTCCAGCTCCACTTTTGCCTCCTTGCTGAGGTGACGGTTTATATTGATCCAGGATGAGGAGTCTTTGTGAAGCCTCACAAGCCCTGTAATGCTACAGGTAATAGACATTATTTAGGTTCCATGAAAAAGCTATGAATCGAGTCTGAATGGGGTTTAAAGAATTTCTGACCTTAATGGGTGACAAGTTACTTTTCTAGGTTCAGAAAGATCTACCAGTCTCAATATTTACAATACAGATGTGTTGCCTTTCAATGGAGCAGAATCAGGCAGGAGATGGGATGCAGCATCTGAATCAATAATAAATATATATATTTTTTTGTTTATTATTATTACTAATGTACTGCAATATCAAACATTATTAAGTAAGTTTGCTTTTGTTTGTCTGTCAGTCGCAGTGAAGGAGGTTCTATGCCTGCCAGTTCTTTTGCAGGATATATGACCCCAGTGCCCACCAGTGCTATTAAAAGGGGTGTGGCCTCAGTGGCATCTCAGTCCAAGTTGAGGTATTGTTTAAATAAAGGAGGTGTGGCCTCTGTGGCATTTTAGTCCAATGAAGGTGTGGCCCTTATGCTTGTTTTAATAAAGGAGGGTGTGTGTGTGTGTGTGTGTGTGTGTGTGTGTGTGTGTGTGTGTGTGTGTGTGTGTGTGTGTGTGTGTGTGTGTGTGTGTGTGTTAGTGTGGCCTCTGTGTGTTACAGTAAAGGAGGTTTGGCCTCTGTGTGTGTGTGTGTTACCATGAAGGAGGTGTGGCCTCTGTGTGTGTGTGTGTGACAGTGAAGGTGTGGGGTACAGTTTGGGGTCACCTGAATAAGATCACTATGTGCCTTTTGAGCATCCCATTCCACATTTAGTCCCCATTTGCTGTTATAATAACCTCCACTCTTCCGGGAAGATGCTCCACTAGATTTTGGAGTTCATTCAGCCACAAGGGTGTTTAGTAAAGTCAGGTAGTAATGTAGGTGAGAAGGTGAAGAGGCCTAGGGTGCAGTCAGCGTTCATATTCATCCCAAAGGTGTTGAATAGAGTTGAACAACCCATGTAAAGCATATCTTCATGAAGCTGGCATTGCCACGCTGGAACAGGTTTGTGTATTCCTAGTTCAAGTGAAGGGAAAATGTAACGCTACCACATCTGAAGACTTCCTGTACGAACCAGTGCCTCTAAGTTCCTGCTAACATTTTTGTGGAAGAACCACATCTGTCTGAGAAAGTCATCAGTTTTGATTTACTATGCTGAAACAGTTAAAATACATGAACAATGAGAGGAACTTCAAGCAACTTAATGTGACTCATGTTACGGATGGAGTACACACACACACACACACACACACACACACACACACGTAAGGGCGATAAACATTAACACAATCCTCTGTCTGTTCCCTCTCCAGGCCCTTACGACAACCGCACAGTGTTTGAGACTCTGGATATCGGCTGGCAGCTGCTGCGTATTTTCCCCAAAGAGATGCTGAAGCGAATCCCTCAGAGCACTCTGGCCGAGTTTTACCCGAGAGAGTCCGCCGCACGCCAAGGCACCTCCTAACCCTTAAAGACTGGGGGGTGTCATGTGACCTCTTTACCTCCAGCATCTGTGTGTACTTTTACTCCTGAGTTCAGAGTAATGCTTTAAACACAGGGGCGTGATGTTGAACTCAGCACAAAATGTTAATAATGAACATTTTGGCCCTGCGTCTAAAGTGTTACTCTGTGCTCTCAAAGTGTTTTTCTTCTGTTTGTTCTTTTGTGTGTGCGGTTTTGTCCGTCACCGACTGTAGTACATGTTTGCGTACGTGTGTTTTTTTTTTTTGTTTTTTTTTTCTTTTACGATGTAAGCAGCCCTTTGAATCAGGTAATGCAAATGCTGGAACTTAATTCCATCCCGATAAAAACCTCCTGAGCAGAAAAGGGAAGAACAGTGTACTCCATTACGCCGTTCCATTTCATCACGTGTTTATTAACATTCCTGGATTCCGTCGTCCGTAAAGCAATAAAAATGCCTCCGAGACGTTCACGGAACGAGCTCATGCAATGTACAGTAAGGAATAACGCAGTTTTTGCGTGTTTGCGGTTGAACTTGGAGACGATTGAACGGTAAAGCTGGCAGTTCAGTTAAAACGTATAACCGAGAACCACTCTGGACTCCTGCAATAGTCTTCTGCATTATTACTTCCCTTTTTTTTCTTTTTTTTTCCCTTTTCTTTTCTTGTATTTTTGTGAGGGGGGTTTGTGGTGCAGTCTACACATTTGAACATTCCCCTTTTTTGAAGTCATTCCCAGATTTCAATTATATGCAAATGTTCTATTTGTGTTGATTAAAAAATTATTAAATTATAATTATTTTCCTGACACCATGTCTCCTTTGAGTGCATCTTCTTTGAACAAATTCACTCATGCTGGGTTGTTTCTTTCTGTAAAAAAATAAAAAAAAAATAAATAAATAAATAAACCACAGCATTTGAGTGTGCAAGGTGAAGCAATTTGTGTAAAATCAACATTTGTATTGTTCTTAAATGATAATTGCAGATGGCAAGTTGACAACCATGGTTAGAAAAAAATCTACAAAATATAATACAACGTAGTGTGACAATTTGTGTTTTTTAAAAAAAAACCAGAAATGTTGTTCAGTTGTGAAGATATAAGCATCTAGAACAGGGGTCACCAACCTTTTTGAAACTGAGAGCTACTTCTTGGGTATGGATTAATGTGAAGGACTACCAGTTTGATACACACAGTTTTCAGTTTGATCTGAAATATTAAATTTGCTTAATTGACCTTTTATTATGTTATTATTAATAATTAATGATCTTCATCTATGTGAAGACACTGATCATGTTAATGATTTCTCATAATAATTATCAACAATGATTTAACAAAGTAGGAAACAGCTATTTTTAGAAAAGGCCTGCGTTGGTGACCCCTGATCTAGAATATATAATGAATTTTTTTTTAATAATAATCAAATATGCGCATAAATTAAATTCAAACGTCAAAAAGCGTATTTTAAAGCAGCAGTAAATCACGGGGTGAAAAACGGAAGTTAAAGGAAAAAAGGGAGCGACGCGATATTACGCAGGTCATAAAGTTATTCCTGATTGGTGTAATTTATACGAAAATTTAAATCTGCTTAAAATTCGCAGGAATCTTTCAGTATTTTCCCTGAACTGACAATCCATTTAAAATCACCTCTATTAAAATCAAGACTTGGAGATCAATTTACAATCTTCAATTTCTTTTCTTTTTAATTTTAATAATCTGATTTTCCAGATGTTTTTTCCAGATGTTTTTTCCAGATGTTTCACCAAAAAACTCGCACCATTTGCCCTCCTGTATTAGCATTATGTATTTAGCAATATATAAAGAAAAAGCAACCAGAGAAACACCAAAAAAATTAGGTGTTTACGTACATTAAAGAGAAAATCATGAACAAAATCAGCTCTGGATTCACACACCTGGTTTTAGAGACTACTTATAAAAGGCTGCTTTACCGCCAGCTGTTTTAAGACTTTGGGTTACGTATTGGAAGGTTGGGAGTTAAAGCTTTGGTATTGCACAATCTGCTACTCTTGAGCCCTTTAGCAAGGCTCTTAAAGCTCGGTCATATCTAAATGCAGATTTTTAGGATTGCTGGGATATGCGAGAAAGAATTTCACTGTGCACTAATATCTATGTGACAAGTAAAAGAAAAAGCCCCTTGAGATATAGATGTCGGTCAACTGTTGAAAACAGTTCACATTCTCCATATCACATGGTCACATCTGTTTAAATCAAGATGTATAGATATAAGAGCTCAATGGTTAAGGCTCTGGGTTACTGATCAGGAGGTTGGGTGGTTTAAACTTCAGTGTTGCCAAGCTGCCACTTTTGGGCCCTTGAGTAAGGCCCTTAGCTCTAGAGGTGCGGTATTATGGTTCATAGCTTTTTATTATCACTGGGATATGAAAAGAAAGAATTTCTCTGTGCAATAATGTGACACGTATAAAGCACCAGAGTGTAAAGATCAGATTTAGGTGAACTTTTATCCAGATGAAGATCTGAAAAAGTTCTACTTTACTGCACAGTATTTAATCACTTAATGATCAGCAGTGAAGGAAGCTGTGTTTTCCGCCTCCACCAGGTGCGTCCCAGGTCACTTCCGGGTTCGCGCGCGCGAGGGTCCCGTGAAAACTCAGGTAACTTGGACTTTTTCTTTTCCGCTTCAATGGCGGCGACTGATGAAGAAACCCAAATGAGGACGATATCAGTGCTGTCAGACCAAGGTGAGATGATTTAGATACGCCTTTTAGCGGGAAATAAGTAGAAATTAAAATAAATAAAATAACTGTGCGTTCACCTGCACCTGGACTGGGAGTTGACTGGGAATCAGAACCCACCTTTTCCACTGCTTTCAAAAAAAAATTACATTCAGTGAAGGTTTTTGGACAAAAAATGTCGTTTTCTTTGGGTCAATTTGGGATAAACAACATACTAGTCAGTGTGCTTTATATTTATATTATTTACTATAGTGGATTTTTCCCTTTAATACACAACCCACACCGGAAGTAGGAGGAAGAGTTGCACTTTGTACCTAAAATCAGGTTCACACACACACACACACACACACACACACACACACTCTTACTTACACTTTCAGGTTCCCAACCCTGTTACTGCAGAACCTCAGTGTCCTACACATCTTACTGGTATTTCTGTTCTAACACACACACACTACGCATTTTATTTATTTATTTATTATTATATTACTGTGTTTTACTCATTATTATGTTTTACACACACACACACACACACACACACATACACACACACAATGCTATTATTCCTACTTTATAACACACACACACACACACACACACACACACACACACACACACACACACATATACACACACTTACCTTCAGGATCCCAACTCAAATTTTTGAAGAAACCAGTGTCCTACACATCTTGTTATTATTCATGTTCTCTCTCTCTTACACACACACACACACACACACACACACACACACACACACACACACACACACACACACACACACACACAATGCTATTATTCCTACTTTATCACACACACACACACACACACACACACACACACACACACACACACACACACACACACACAATGCTATTATTCCTACTTTATAACACACACACACACACACACACATATTCTTACTTTATAAAATATATATTATATTATATTATATTATATGAGTGTGTGTCAGAGAAAGGATAATAGTAAACCAGGTTTCTGTGAGGTCTTAAAAACAAAAAAGTTTTTTTTCTTTTCTTTCGCTTGTACAAATATATTTCGCTGTATTACAACTACAAATGAGACCAGCAGCTGATCAGCTTTGTTATTGGCGCGTGTCTCTCGGATTGTCTCTCACAGTCTCTCACAGACGCAAATCGGATATTATTTTTCAGCTATGGGGAAGTACAAGTTTAGCGGTACTCGATTTGAAAAAAAATTTAATTTAGGGTTGGGTTAAGGTCAGTCGCTAACAACGTATTTTCGCGTGTTTTTGATGTGAAATCAGTCATAAAATTTCGTTCTTAATGGCCTTAAAATGGTCTTAAAAAGTCTTAAATTTGACTTTGTGAAAGTTGTAGAAAACCTGTAAATAGTGCAGGACACTGGTTTCCACAGGATCGAGGTTGAGAACGTGTGTGTGTGTGTGTGTGTGTGTGTGTGTGTGTGTGTGTGTGTGTGTGTGTAGAGCAGGAATAACAGTAAGATGTCCAGGATTAGGGCTGAGAACCTGATTTGAAGTACAAAGTGCAGCTCTTCCCATTGCGTGTGCTGCGTACTTCTGGAATTCGGTAGCATTGGAGAAGTTCAGTACACTGTATAAGCACAGAGTGTACTGAGGTGCAATAATCTCCAGTAGACACACACACACACACACACACACACACACACACACTTCTCTCCTTAACTAAGAATAGTTTATTAGCTGAACACTTGGATTCGTGCTCTATGGAACTCTCTGTTTAGATCCGCAGTTCTTTTTTTTTTCTTCCTTTTTGTTTTCTTTTCCATAAAGTTTGATGGAAGGATCTATGTGACTTCCCTACACATCGCATGAGTTGGCGAGCATTTCTATATTTTGCTTCTTTTCTTATTTATGCGAATCTCTCGGCTTTTTGTACAACCCTCTTTTTTTTTATGATTTATTTATTGAAATTGCTTAATGAATTTATTTATTTGGCTTCAATGCCAATGTGCAAAGTGTGTGCCATGTCCAAAACCGACGATCCACATTTCATTAAATCCATTATCATGTCGTCTGTTCATAGACTTCGGAAGAATAGATCGGACATCAATCGAAATCAGTTCAATTCAGTCGTCTTTGTTTTGTTCTTTTATCAATCAATTGTCATAAAGCAGCTTTACAGAGGTGAAGTGGTTATAAAGTTGTTTTCTAGAATGTAGAAGTTTAGAGCAAAGTTTGTTGCTTATAGATGCTGGAAAGTAACGATTCTTTAGCATTACAATTTCCCTTCACTGGAACTAAGAGACCCAGACTTGTCCCAGCATGATGGTGTTTCTGGGCTCAAATCCAGCTGCTTGAAGATAAAGATTTACATGGCATTTTAAGGTTGTGTATTGAGTAAAGAACTCCAGTGTCCTGCACAAAACCCTGACTTTAACCTCACTAAAAACCTTTGCGATGATTTTTTTGAATAACATTGGGTTGACTGAAGCCCAAAACTCCTCATTTGCACATTAGTACCTGAAGTCAGTAATGCTCTTGTAGATGAATGATTACGAATCACAAGACAGGAATTGCTCTGGAATGTGATATGATCAGTGAGAAGGTCTGAGGTACACAACATTTAGTCATATAATGTATAAAAAATTTGCTTGAACTTTGGCACGAATCTCTTAGTATTTGTTATTTTGACATGAATTGATGATCTATTTTGGATCCAGTGAAGTGATCATATGCTTCAGGAGACATGAGAAGGGTTGCAAAATGTAAAGACTGGAAACTGTCCAGACATCTATCTTTCTGTATAAAGCAGATTACAAGCTCAGTGTCACACAATTCTACTTCTATTTATATTTGAATTCTGTTTAAATTCAGACTCAGATTATACACTATCTTTAATATTTAATCATTATTTTAATAATACCAGATTTTCCATACGTTTGGCTTCCTGCAAAACCTTCAAACCAAAGGTTCAACCTTAAAATAGTGTGTGTGTGTGTGTGTGTGTGTGTGTGTGTGTGTGTATGTGTGTGTGTGTGTGTGTGTGTATACCAGCAGCACTCATGCAGCCTCAGACCATGATGCTGCCACCACCATGCATGACTGTAGGAAAGACACAGTTTTCTTGGTTCTCCTCACATGCTGGATATCATCAGAACCAAACAAGTTTATCTTAATCTCATCAGACCACAGGACATGGTTACAGTAATACATGCTCTTGGACAGGTTGTGTACAGCAAACTGTTTGTGGGTTTTCTTGTGAGCAGCTTCAGAAGAGGCTTCAGAACCTTCTAGGAACAACAGCCTTGAAAAACCGACTTGTTGCAGTGTTTGGCGTACGGTCTGAGCACTGACAAGCAGCTCTTCAGCTTCTGCAACCTCTAAAGCAATGCTACAGCATTTATGCGTCTGTTTTTTGAAGCAGCTTCTGCACCTGACGCACAGCACGAGGACTTGACTTCTTTGATGGACCATTGTGAGGTCTATTCCGAGTGGAACCCGTTATGGAAAACCTCTGTATGACCCTGAACACTGTACTGTAACAGTTTCAGGGTGATGCTGATCTTCTTATTCAACAATTCTAATTCGCAAATCCTCAGAGTCTCTTTACCATGAGGTGCGTGTTGAACATCCAGTGGTCAGTATGAGAGAATTGTCCTCAAAGCACCAAATTTTAACTGCTCAAATACAAATTACACAAATTTATATGGTTCTGTCAAGCAGACAAAAACATGAACATGATGAATAGGACATGTGGCTTTACACGGTTACATGACCTACAGCTGTTATCACTTAGGGTGTACTCACTTTTGTTGCCTGCTATTTGAACAATAATGGCAACAACCCTCGCTCAAAAACCATAATGTGATCTGAGCCGTGAGTTTTGTGATCCGTTGCACCACTAAAATATATTTCAATATATATTAATATATATATATAAAATCACAAACAAAATCAGCATCGAAGTAAACCATTAAATGCATAAAAGGCTGCAACAAATTCAGTCCTATGGGTTTTTTTTATTATTAGACTCAACAGTTGTAACACATTTCTGGCCCACTCTTTATTAGAAGGAGCGGAAGCCTGTTTCCAAGTGAGCAGAATCAATCACCTGTCCAGCAGAGATGCAGAAGCTGTGCAGTTGGTGTCACTTTTTAAATATGTGCTTTTTAATCATCTTTTGGACATTTTTTTTTATATCCCAACATTATGAGGTGATTTTTCATTTCACTTGCGCTAGCAGAACAAAGCCAGCTCGATGAATAAACGCTTTACATGTATTGGAGTGGAAGATCTCCTCCTATAGAGCTCTGACCTCAACCCTATTAAACACCTTTGGGAGGAATTTAGGGTCTTCTACCTGAAAAGATATTGTACTATAAAATCTGTCTGTCAATAAATATTCCATTAGATAGACAGTGAACATTTCATAAAACAAATAAAGGTATAGAAGTACTGATATAGTTTATTACTCAATATACCTGTGTGGAATTATGGGTATTCTGCAATACCTAGTGTTTTCACATTTATCCCAAAGTGACCAGCATGTCTGCGGGGTTTCATCCGAGCCAAACCTGAACTCCGCCCGCTTTCACACGGGATCGTGCTTGTCTGGAATTACGACATTCACCTACAATAATCTTTTAGAGATATGATCTAAATGTTCTGCCTCAGGCTATCTTATTTGGTCACTTAACTGCTGCGGGGGATTGTGCGGGATTCAGGAGTGCACAGACAGGAATGTAGATTAAAACAAGTGGTATAGGATGGAGGGAGCATAGAGCAGTGGTAGAGGATGGAGGGAGCATGAAGGAGTGGTAGAGGATGGAGGGAGCATGGAGTAGTGGTAGAGGATGGAGGGAGCATGAAGGAGTGGTAGAGGATGGAGGGAGCATGGAGTAGTGGTAGAGGATGGAGGGAGCATAGAGTAGTGGTAGAGGATGGAGGGATCAGTGGAACAGTGGTAGAGGATGGAGGGAGCATGGAGTAGTGGTAGAGGATGGAGGGAGCATGGAGTAGTGGTGGAGGATGGAGGGAGCATGAAGGAGTGGTAGAGGATGGAGGGAGCATGGAGTAGTGGTAGAGGATGGAGGGAGCATGAAGGAGTGGTAGAGGATGGAGGGAGCATGGAGTAGTGGTAGAGGATGGAGGGAGCATAGAGTAGTGGTAGAGGATGGAGGGATCAGTGGAACAGTGGTAGAGGATGGAGGGAGCATGGAGTAGTGGTAGAGGATGGAGGGAGCATGGAGTAGTGGTAGAGGATGGAGGGAGCATGGAGCAGTGGTAGAGGATGGAGGGAGCATAGAGCAGTGGTAGAGGATGGAGGGAGCATGGAGTAGTGGTAGCGGATGGAGGGAGCATGGAGTAGTGGTAGAGGATGGAGGGATCAGTGAAACAGTGGTAGAGGATGAGGGAGCATGGAGTAGTGGTAGAGGATGGAGGGATCAGTGGAACAGTGGTAGAGGATGAGGAAGCATGGAATAGTGATGGAGGATGGAGGGATCAGTGGAACAGTGGTAGATGATGGAATGAGCTTGTAAAATGGTAGAGGGTAGAGGGATCAGTGGAGCATTGCTAGATGATTGAGGGAGTTTGGTGAAGTGGTAGAGGATGGAGGGATCAGTGGAGCATTGCTAGATGATTGAGGGAGTTTGGTAAAGTGGTAGAGGATTGAGGGATCAGTGGAACAGTGGTAAAGCATGAGGGAGCATGGAGTAGTATTAGAGGATGGAGGGATCAGTGGAACAGTGGTAGATGATGGAATGAGCTTGGTAAAGTGGTAGATGAAGGAGGGATCAGTGGAACAGTGGTAGATGATGAAAGGAGCTTGATAAAGTGGTAGAGAATAGAGGGATCAGTGGAGCATTGCTAGATGATTGAGGGAGTTTGGTGAAGTGGTAGAGGATAGAGGGATCAGTGGAACAGTGGTAGATGATGAAAGGAGCTTGGTGAAGTGGTAGAGGATGAAGGGATCAGTGGAGCAGTGCTAGATAATAGAGGGTATATTGTGCAATGCAGGGGGAGGGGTGCAGGTTTCTTCATGGCTTCGTACAGGAGCATTGGTGCTTTAAATCTGATGTAGCAGCTACAGGAAGCCAGTGGTAGGAGCGTAGCAATGAGGACCTGAGAACCTCGGAAGGTTGAAAACAAGGCATGTGGCTGCTTTCTGCAAAGGTTCCAGACACTGAAACTCAGAGGCAGACCTTCTAGGACCTAAGTACCTTCAGTAGACCAGTCTTGAGATGGTGTGGGATTAAACGAGTTCCTGTGCGGTGAAAGAATAGTAAATGGTTCACTAATGTTTTTATTTCTTTATTTTACTGTATGCAGTACATATTTGAGATATTCAAATTATATTTGAGTCTGACTTCCTGTGCAAAATGGTTTACAACAAAATGTTGCACCAAATATCCTTAATGGGGGGATGTTCATGTTCTTCCCAAGTTCCTCCAAGGTTCTCATTTTCCTCGGAATATCCAAGAACGAAAGATGATTGGTTACTTTAAACTACCGCTGACTGAATAATGTCCTGTGAAGGATGAGCAACTCACCTATGGTGTATTCTCATACCTGGGTTCCTGGGATAGGTCCTGGTTCCACAGCAATTTTTCTATTTTATATAATCAACAGTATTCCTGTTTTTTTTTTTTTTTACTTCCTCTGCATCGTCTTCATGATTAAGAGTTTCCAATGAGGATTTTCCTATGTCCTCTTTTTCTGAATAAACAATTACATTTGAAATAAAAACGGCAGTAAAAAATTTTGATTCTTCTGTGTTCCTGTGGAAACTGTCCAACAGTTAAATGAAGGAAGTTCAGTATTAGACGCAGAGTCATGCAGTGTTCCTGCGTAACTCGATGACACTCGCATTAGTGTGTCGTGGGTTTTTTTTGGCCCCAGACAGAACGATTCAGATCCGAACGAGAACTCGGAATTTCCTCATTATCCTTCTTTACTTACACATAGAATGAAAAAGCTGGTTTCCTGACGCACGAGGCTGCGGGTTTGCCTGTGTTTTATTAGCTGAATGTGTGATGATCAGTTTTGGGAAAGATGGCTTACTGGACTCCCTGTTTCTCCTCAGCAATCCGGCATTATGAAGGCCTGCGCAACGAGCACGAGAAAACCAGACAAGAGGTGAGTGTGGGTCTCCTTCTCATCACACCCCCTCGCTCTGATGTCGATGCTGGGCTTTGGGGTGACCTTAAACATCTTCAGGCAAATATTAACACGGGACCAGGTTCAAGCTGAATCCTGGATTGTGTGCAATTATAATAGTTGATAATAGAACGAATTCCTTGTTTAATTAAGACTTGTGTGTGAGAAAAGAGAGCTCTCTTTTCATCAGGCGCTTTATTCGCAATGAAGCTTTTTTTTTCTCCCTCCCCTTTTCTTTTTCTCTCTAGACTGGTGTAGTGATCTCACCCTTTTCTCTTTCTGCAGTATGTAACATGGGTAACTCTGTGTCTGTTTTTATTTGTTCAGCTCCAGAATTTTATATTCAGCTAAATTATAGCTTGCAATAACAGTCTTAAGCATACGCCGACTCCACCCACTTCTGCATCACTCCTCACTCTAAAGCATACACTGACTCCACCCACTTCTGCATCACTCCCCACTCTAAAGCATACGCCGACTCCACCCACTTCAGCATCACTCCCCACTCTAAAGCATACACTGACTCCACCCACTTCTGCATCACTCCTCACTCTAAAGCATACGCTGACTCCGCCCACTTCTGCATCACTCATCTCACTCTAAAGCATATGCTGACTCCGCCCACTTCTGCATCACTTATCTCACTCCAAAGCATACGCTGACACCGCCCACTTCTGCATCACTTCTCACTCTAAAGCATACGCTGACTCCGCCCACTTCTGCATCACTCATCTCACTCTAAAGCATATGCTGACTCCGCCCACTTCTGCATCACTCATCTCACTCCAAAGCATACGCTGACTCCGCCCACTTCTGCATCACTCATCTCACTCTAAAGCATATGCTGACTCCGCCCACTTCTACATCACTCATCTCACTCCAAAGCATACGCTGACTCCACCCAATTTTGCATCACTCCTCACTCTAAAGCATACGCTGACTTCGCCCACTTCTGCATCACTCATCTCACTCTAAAGCATACGCTGACTCCACCCACTTCTGCATCACTCCTCACTCTAAAGCATACGCTGACTCCACCCACTTCTGCATCACTCCTCACTCTAAAGCATACGCTGACTTCGCCCACTTCTGCATCACTCATCTCACTCTAAAGCATACGCTGACTTCGCCCACTTCTGCATCACTTATCTCACTCTAAAGCATATGCTGACTCCGCCCACTTCTGCATCACTTTTCTCACATCAGAACGTAGACTGACTTCTCACACACGTACTTCACTTCTTCAAAATCTTTAATACCAAATAACTTTTCAAATGTTTTAGTTGTTAACATTTGCTTTAGTATTGATTTTAATTTCTATTGAGCTCTGCTGCAAGATTTTCAACACCATATGCTTCATGTGGCCTATAAACTGATGTTCACATGAATCTGTTTGTTTACTCGTTTGTGCTGCTGTTCTTTCAGTGTAAGCAGCTGAAGCAGGAGAGAGATGAGGCCTTACAGAAGCTGCACGACTTTGAAAGAGGTTTGCTTCCCGTCCTTTTCTTTAAACAACGCTAATTCAGTTTATTTCATGACTAAATAATTCACATCTAAATAATAATCTTTTACCAAAGGAGGCCTATTTTGAGGAGTGCTTCGGCTGGAAGCACACACACACACACACACACACACACACACACACACACACACACACACACACACACACACACACACAAGCAGGGATAATGTGAATGACTGTACAGGCATCATTACGCAGTAAATAATTAAACAGTAAGGAGTGCTGCAGCAGACCAAACGTGAAAGCTCTTGCGCTTTTATTTGACCAGCGCGCTTCATGTCTAGTGCACTCCTGTGGGCGTCGTTCAGGCACGTCTCGGTGACACACACGTTTCAGCCTACACAAAACTCAGACCTATATTTAGTAAAGGAAAAGTCCTAATGCATAACGGAATTTGAATGTGTGTAATTATGTCTTATGTTTGAACACACGTGTGCTGGGAAGGGGGGGGGGTTATAGAGCAGTTCATTTGCATATTAATAATAGGTCTACAGTTTTTTAATGCTGCACAATACATACGTTGTCAGTTCAAAAGTACTGGAACGCTTGACTTCTCCAGCCGCATGTGCTTCATGCACAATCGTACAGCGGTGGACAGGAAGGAAGTAAATGGAATTCGTTACTGTATTTAAGTAGCTTTTTTCACGTATCTGTACTTTACCGAAGTATAGACTTTTTACTTTCACTACATTTTAAATATCTCACTTTTAGCTCAACTAGGTTTTTCGAAATCGGTTTATTTATGAGGATAAAATCGTAACCGCAACGAGCCACCAATCAGGATCGAGCACACGCTCTGTTTTAAACTCGTTCTGATTGGCGCTCGATGTATCTACTGATCACCAACATACAGTTCAGCATCAGTTCAACAGCAAGCAGAACATTTAGAGAGGAATAAATGATGACTCCAGACTGGAACTCGCCACAACACACGTGACCTGATTTGAGGAATTTCTTTTGAAGTAGTTGAAAAGAAGGTTTTGGAATTTGATTAGACATCAATCAGTGTTTGACTCATTAACATCATTCTATCAATATTTTCTGTTAGATTTTCATCACAATCAAAATTTTCCATGAATCTGGATCATTAGAAGCCCAAAGAGGAGTTCACACCCTATTGATGATATATAAGAGGGCGACTCGATCTTAGTCCATCGCATACAGTAAATTCATTACGCTTACCTACAGGTCAATAGGTGACTCAATTCATTTTAATGTATTTTATTTTTGTAGTGCAGTTGGAACAATGCACATTGTCTCAAAACAGCTTTAGAAAGTTCAAGCGGCAATAAAAGTTTGTTCCTCGTAATTGTACGTTTGTCCCTGGTGATTGAACCGGCGGTAAATGTGGGAAGGAAAAACTCCCTGAGATGACATGAGGATCCAAACTTTAAAAAAGGAACCAGATTTGGTTCATAGTTACTGTACTTCATACTGATTTTACTTTCACTCGTTACATTTGATACACTCATATCTGTACTTTCTACTTCCTACATCAGGGGTCACCAACATGGTGCCCGCAGGGACCACATGAGTCGCCCGCGGGCCTTTTTCTAAAAATAGCTGTACCCTACTTTGTTAAATCATTGTTGATATTTATTGTGAGAAATCATTAACATGATCAGTGTCTTCACATAGATGAATATCATTTAATATTAATAATAACATATGATAAAAGATAAATTGAGCAAATTTGTTATTTCAGAAGTGTGTATCAAACCGGTAGCCCTTTACATTAATCGGTACCCAAGAAGTAGCTCTCAGTTTCAAAGAGGTTGGTGACCCCTGTCCAACATTTTCAATTCAGACTTTATCTATTTGGTGACATGATCATTATTTATTTCTTCTCATTGCGCCGTTTTTCAGAATATCAACCTGTTTCTTGTCATTGCGCAGCTTTTTCAGTCCACTGGTGTATCATTTCCTGTCTCTCACACACCACAGATGTAGACTAGTTTATAAAGCTCACAATAAGCAGTGCAGAAGGTAATAAGAAGTCTGGGGTTAACGTAGATGAGACAGAGGGAGTCAGTGATGTAAACATGACTAAAAACAGAGACTTTCCTGATCACCTGATTATCATCATCTTGTGTTCTATATGGTCGATGTTCAGGATACATTTATTAGAGAACAACATTTTTAATAATTTTATATCAATATAATGTGAGGTCAGTTACCAGCGTGACACTAAAACAGGTAGTGGAAATGACTTTTTACCTAAGTACATGTCGGAGGAAAGACATTGGTATCCAAAGAATAGGTAGAAGAATAGGGATATGTCCACTCAGCGGTTTTATCCTGCAAGTCGGTGAGATCATGTAGGTAGAAGAGGGTAGATAACGCTTTCCTAGGAGTATGTTACATTGCCCTGTGATGCAGCATGAGCAGTAGTTGGTTAGCCTTCAAACCTGTGTTGAGGGGGTTGTTATTTTCTGCTATTTTTTTTTATAGTTATTTGCAATTGTCTCTTGTCAGACTGTACGAACCTGATCCTCATGTCACACCGTAGGATCTCAGTTGTCATAATTTCAAGATGTCCGACAAACTGAAACTGACGCCCACGAGATAAAGACTCGTCCGAAGTTTTACGCCATCGCTGCGTGACACTTTCAGACCCTCACTCATGGTAGCTAACAGCAACCAAATACAATCTGTAGCGTTAATCTTGCCAAAAAAAAAAATAAAAAATGTGTATAGAGAGAGGACGTGTGGAGCAATTAAACTATAAATATTACAGAGCGAACTTAAGGTTTAGTTTCGGCATTTTTTTTCCCCCGAGGTGGTTTGAAGTTGTCACATCGTTGGGTTCGGCGCTCCTATTGGTTCTCGGATTGAAGCTCGTCATAGTACAAGTCACACTGCAGGAAAGAGTCTGAAACACTGCTGGAATTTATTCATCGGCTGTCGGGGAACCTGTCAAGCTCTCGATCAAAGACTACAGATTTTAGATTATAGGAATCTTTTAAGATTCCCTAATTTGACGACCACATCATGGCTAAAATCGCAGCGCAATCTGAGGAGAAAAACAGTAGTATCAATTTCAGTACCGTGTGGTATTGGCATGATTAATGAGTACTGTATTTTACGGTCTGGTGCCATGCCATATAGAGACTTACTGGCCCTAGGTTTTAATGAAAAGACGTTGATCAAGAAATCCGTAGCTCGAATCCAAGCACCATCAAGCCGGCACTGCAGGGGTCTTCAGCAAGGTTCTTAACTCTCAAATGCTCAGTTAAAGAAATGACATCAATGAAAAAGATATAATGGCGTCCTCCAAATGCCATTAAAATAAATTGAACAGAAGGTTATGGATGTCGCTGTGGTTCTGTGACTGACTAGAGAACCACCTGGGTCACTTTGATATGATATTGATGATATTGATATTGGGTTTCTAGAGGTGTCTATGATTAAGAATTTACATAGTCAAATCTTATTTACCAAGTCTCGAATCTCCAAGGTATCGGGACACCTGATCTTTCCTGTTATAAGTGGTTCTTCTTCAAACTGTTCCTACAAAGTTGGAGGCACGCAATCGTATAGGACGTCTTTGGGTGTGGTATTTTGAGTTCAATTTAACTTAGAAACCCAAGCCGGTTCCAGCAATGCAATGCTTTTGTGAAGATCTGCTTTATGTGGTTTGAATAAGAAGATCTTGAGTGGCCTGCTATAAAGCTCTGATCTCATCCCTACTGAACGCCTTTGGGATAAACATGAACGCTGACTGCACCCCAGGTCTCCTCACCTTCTCACCTACATCACTACCTGACTTTACTAACACCCTTGTGGCCGATAAACACAAATGTCCACAAGCACACTCCAAAATCTAGTGGAACATCCTCCCAAAAGAGTGGAGGGAATTAGAAGAGCAAATTGGGACTAAATGCGTAACTGGATGCTCAAAACGCACAAATCATACCTATGAGCAGGTGTCCGCAAACTTTTGGCAATATAGTGACCCTTTACAGTATCTCACAAACGTTGTTAAATATTTAAATCCCTGCCGCCAAGATGCTCCTGTGTCGCTCACGGATCATGGAAGGGGGGTGTATTAATACACGCAATTACAAAATGTTTATTAAACGCTTTCACATTTTTATGTAGAACATTATCATAATGAGATGTGTATTAGCGTATCAGAAACGGAGAGAGCTTTATTGCTAAATATGTTTGCACAAGGAATTTGTTTCAGTGACGGAAGCTTCCAGTTGCATATTAAATAAAAAATAAAGGGTAAAAAAAGTGTTATTGCACAGAAAAATACAGAAGTAAATGAGTAAAATGCGGTATTGCACATATTTTTATATGATTGCACAATGGTGAGAGCATTTATTTGGAGAAAAAAACAGTAATTCTACGTGAAATCAGACATCGAGTAAATTTTCCATCTGAGTTCGTTTCATTGTTTTATTCTTCGTTCCTTTATAATCGGCTCTCAGGTGATCGTAGCAGTAAAATATATATTATTTAAAATGTTTCAGTTTCAGCGATCTTCAGCGCATTTAACCGGTGTCAGAAGTTTCTATCTATTCCCGGGCGGATAGAAGAGAGGCCGCGGCTCGCACGCTTTTGTTTCTCTTTTAGTTTAAATCCCTGCACTTCACCTTTCTGCACCACACGCGGAAAAGCCGCGCTCTCGCTCTCCACGCAAAATAGGGGGAATTGAAACGCGTGAATTGAATTGCAGCAGATTTTTTTTCTTCTTCCAAAAAGCACAACAGCAATGTGTCAACACAGAAAGCGAGAGAGAGAGCGAGAGAGAGAGAGAGAGAGAGAGAGAGTACCCACAGCATTCTCATTTTAATGCATGAAATGGGTTATTATTAGATGTGGGCAAAGAGAGGCTGAATAGTGTGGCCTTTGCTCATGCTTTTTCTCCGTACTGCTCAGCCCGCAAAACACACATTGTGTACGACTTCCACTTAAATAATGGCGGAGCCGCGGCGTTTTTCGGGAGCCATTACGTGATTTCATAGCTCTTGGAAAATTGCTTCTATTCAGCACGGGGTGGAGTGGGGTAGGCGAGCGAGAGAGAGAGAGACCCGACACACAATCATGCCTTTTCAATAGGAGATGGCAAGGTTGATGACAACACGGCCATTGTGTTCTAATGATAAGACCACAAAGGCATCTGCCCCCTTCATCAAGGCCCGCGAACGTTATATCGCGCATCCAAACACGCAGCCAATCGCTGGGCCGTTCCACGCGGGACGGCAGGGAGAGGGAGAGAGACGGGGAATGGGTGCGGAAAAGAAAAGAGATTTTGAAATGTGGTGATGATGAGGAGGACAAAACTCACAATTAAGACTGTCAGCTCCAACGCGTGACGTCCCGAACCGTCACATTGAACACTGTTTAAGCCTACCAGTTGGCACAATTAACCTGTCACACAGGAGATATGGCATACTGCTAGGGAGAGTGTGAGTGAGAGAGAAGAAAGGAGCGATAAGAGAATGATGGGGGGGGAATGGGGTAGCGGAGATGTATATAAAGATGGGAGAGTAGAAAAAAGTAAGAAAAAGAGACTATAGGGTAAAAAAAGATGGCTAGAGAATTAAAAGAACGTGGTGGGGAAAGAGATCGTGACATCAGGTTGTGAGAGTTATATATAGAGTGAACAAGTTGGGAGATGGAGAGAGAGTATGGGGAGAAAGAGGGTACGGGTGAGAGAGACCATGAGGTATAGATTCACAGAGAACGAGGGAGAGAGGCAGTTTATGAGAAGAGAAGAAGGAAATAGATAGCAGGTCAGATGGGAGATGACAAATAGTACAGCATTGGATATAAAAAAAAAGAGACAGCAGGTACATGCATAGAAGTCTGACTGTCTGCCTGTCTGTCTGTCAAGTCAAGTCAAGTCAAGTTTATTTGTATAGCGCTTTTCACAACAGACATTGTCTCAAAGCAGCTTTACAGAAAATAACAGTGAAGGTGAATGGTGTGCGTTTGTCCCTGATGAGCAGCCGTGGCGACAGTGGCAAGGAAAAACTCCCTTAGATGATATGAGGAAGAAACCTTGAGAGGAACCAGACTCAAAGGGGAACCCATCCTCATATGGGTGACATCAAAAGTTTGGTCATAAATCTTTCAACAATACAGAACAATTTGTGATCATCATAGATCCAGCATCAGCTTCTCCATGCCAGGGCCTTTAAACACTCGGCATCTACTTCTCCATGATCATCCATAGGTCCATAATCTTCACGAGGCTGTCTGTCTGTCTGCCTATCTATCTATCTATCTATCTATCTATCTATCTATCTATCTATCTATCTATCTATCTATCTATCTATCTATCTATCTATCTATCTATCTATCTATCTATCTAGCTAGCTAGCTAGCTAGCTATCTATCTATCTAGCTATCTATCTATTCAACATGTCTGTCTGTCTGTCTGTCTGTCTGTCTGTCTGTCTGTCTGTCTGTCTGTCTGTCTGTCTGTCTATCTATCTATCTATCTATCTATCTATCTATCTATCTATCTATCTATCTATCTATCTATCTATCTATTCAACATGTCTGTCTGTCTGTCTGTCTGTCTGTCTGTCTGTCTGTCTGTCTGTCTGTCTGTCTGTCTATCTATCTATCTATCTATCTATCTATCTATCTATCTATCTATCTATCTATCTATCTATCTATCTATCTATCTATCTATTCAACCTGTCTGTCTGTCTGTCTGTCTGTCTGTCTGTCTGTCTGTCTATCTATCTATCTATCTATCTATCTATCTATCTATCTATCTATCTATCTATCTATCTATCTATTCAACATGTCTGTCTGTCTGTCTGTCTGTCTGTCTGTCTGTCTATCTATCTATCTATCTATCTATCTATCTATCTATCTATCTATCTATCTATCTATCTATCTATCTATCTCAGTGTTTAAAACTCTAGATTATTGATCAAGAGGTCAGGGGTTCAAGCTCCAGTTTTGCCTAGCAGCCATGTTTGGGCCCATTGAGCAAGTCCCTAAACCCTTATGGCTGACCCCTCGCTCTGGACCCGTGCTTTCGACCCCATAATCCTAACATCACTGGAATATGCAAAGAAAGAATTTCACTGTGTTGTGCATGTCTGTCTGTCTGTGTCTTTCTATTTGTATCTAAAATGCTGGATCCAGTTAATACCATTCAATTGTGGTGTCATATCTTTTTAGCTGGTTAAATCATTTCGGTCTCAGTAAATTACGTCCTTCAACTTAAGTACATGGTGTGGAAATCCGAGATTCGACAATAAAGTGAAACCGCCTCGAGTGGTTATGGTAGCACGTAGGTGAGACACAGAGGCGGCTAAATGATATCTATACATTGAAAGTTAAACAGAAAGAAAAACTGAAAACCTTGATTGTTATAGAGCATTTTTCCCATCACCTACACTTTCATTTGCAGTTGTTGCCTTGAAGGACACGCCTTGAACAGCCACAAACGAGGGAAAATGTGCATCAGGTTCCAACCGTGCCAATTGCCTTTAGAGAATTGAATGGATTATGAGTAGGTGTAGATATGAAATACATGTATGTAGTATGTAATAGATAAAAGGCGGTGTGTATACAATATACAGTGCATTCGGAAAGTATTCACACCCCTTCCTTTTTTTTTTTTATTGTTGCAGCCTGATACTACAATCGTTCAAATTGATGTTTATTTTCTCATTAATCTACACTCAGTACCCCATAATGACAACAGAACTGTGAAAACAGAATTCTAGAAATGTATTTTTTTAAATAAAATGAAAATCTCAAATATCCTGTATATAAGTATTCAGATTTAACACAACAACAACAACAACATTGAGCTCCGGTGCCTCGAATTTCTCTTGATTGTTGCTGAGATGTTTCTACACCTTGACTGGTGTCTACCGGTGGAAAAGTTTGGGCCTTGATATCAGAGCAAGATCCGAACCATGAGGTCAAATAGACTCCCTGTAAAGCTCAAAGACAGGATTCTTACGAGCCACAGATCTTGGGAAGGCTACAAAAAATATCTGGTGCACTGAAGATTCCCAAATGCACAGTGACCTCCATAATTCTCAAATGGAAAAAGTGTGGCACAACCAGGACTCCTTCAAGAGCTGGTCGCTTGTGCCAAACTAAACATTCACTGGAGAAGAAGTGACCAGGAACGTCATGTCCCATCTCCAAACAGGATGTACAATGCTCAAATTTCCAGAAGGACAATCACTGCAGCCATCAGCCAATCTGGGATGGCTGGACAGAAGCCTCCTCTTAGTGCAAAACCAATAGAATCCCACTGAGGGACACTCTGACTGTGAGGAACAAGCTTCTCTGGTCTGATGAAACCATGATTCTAAACGTTATCTGGTGGAAACCAGGCATCGCTCATCACCTGCCCAAACCATCCCAAAAGTGAAGCATGATGGCGGAAGCATCTTGCTGTGGGGTTTGTGTTCTGCAGCAGAAATCGGGCAAATGGTCACGGTTGAGGCAATGCTGAATGTACTAAATACATAGATGTCCTCAATAAAAACCTGTTTCACAGTGTTCAGGACCTCAGTTTTAAGCCAGAGCTCTGAACATCCCTGTAGGGACGGGAAATTTGCTGTCCACTGACGCTCCCCATCCAACTCGACCCAGATTAACAGGATTTGCCCTGAAGAATGGCAGAAAATGCCCCAATCCAGGTGGGAAAAGCTTGTTGTATCCTATTTCTTAAAGAAGGAACATCCAAATATATCGCTTCGCTTACTTTGTATATACGATACACAGCCCTAACATCTAACTAGCGAATAAAACGTTAAGTGATGGCAACGTTCTGAGGTGTTTGTAGCCACCGATTGTCCGTATATACACCCATACTGCTATCTTCCCTTTATCACATTCCTATAATATGTCTGTTCTACACCAGGTCTGTTGGTGAAATGCTTCATGAGCACCTAAGAATAGAAATAAAGGGAGATGATCAGATGATCAGATTTAATTTTATGTGCAGAATCAGAGTAGAGAACGACACATACAAAGAGAGCGCATGGAGTTTGCAGTAGAATAGTGTATTAAGGTGCCCACGTACACACACACACACATTAGCATGTCGGAGTTATATTCACTAATAAAGAGAGAGTACAGTGGACGAAAGAGACGTTAAAAGAGATAAAGAAGATAATGAGTGATTGTGTGTGTGTGTGTGTGTGTGTGTGTGTGTGTGTGTGTGTGTGTGTGTGTGTGTGTGTGTGTGGAGGACAAGAGCAGCCTGGAACTGGCAGCTCAATAGAGTTTAATGGCCGGCGGAGGGAAGCCACCGTTCATCAACTTTTAATTTGGTGTCATCGGGAGCAAGGCGTTCGGTCCGCCGCGGCACTAATTCATGTTTTCGCCTCTCAGCCACAATGTGTAATTAGTTAAGTGACAGCGATCGGGGCTGCAGCCGGTGTCGCCGCGTGATTACTGACACGAATCAGGGCAGCGCCACGTGCATTACGAGTCCTGCTCCGCCTCGTGCCTCCTTCAGAAAATAGTTCAATTAAAACAACTTGTCAATCAAACCCGAGGGGTTTTAACACCAGAGCTGCTGGCACACGACGAATAAACGCATTTCGAAAAAAAAATTAAAACTGAAACAAGAGCCGGATTTAATTCTGTGCGATTTGGGTCTGTTCCGAGTGCAAACTGATCATAATTCAGTCATCAGGTTGGCACAGACACCTGGGGAAGAGAAGGTATCAATTCCATCGCTTGTATTAATCAGGGTTTTGCAGAGGAGAGAGGACGATGGGGAAAAAAATGGCGATGATCTTCAGGTTAACAGAAGCAATGCGATTGTCTTTACCAAGTATTCGCATGAGGAGTCGGTTGTCCAGGAGTCTGTGTGATCATGTATTCTTATTCCTGAAGAATAAAAAGAAAGAAATAATGAATAAACCAAAAAAAAAAAAAATCAAGAAATATATGTATACTATAAAATTTGAAGGTTTTAAAAGTGCCATTTGTGTCGCAATGCAACGTTTTGAACAATACAATATTTTATACGTAGATCAAATTCTTCTCGCTACGTAAATATATTACGTTTCACAACGCTACGGAGTCCGAGGCGTGTCCTGAGAGTCACATAGAATACAGATTAACATGGCAGAGGTAGAGCTGTAACTCTACCTCTGGAAAAGAAGGCACTTAAGTAAATTGATGATTTGCTGACGGTGTGAACCATAGAAATACAAGTGGCGTACCTTTATCGAATTTTCTTTCTTCGCATCATATTGCACTGAACTGCGCTGTGTTGGATGAAACGGAAATCGGATCGGACCGAACCGTGATTGGGGGGAATCGGATCGCATCTTGTCGGTTGCTGCTTCTTATGTATCTTTAATGTATTGTGTTGTTGACTACGCATCGAGGTGCAAATTGCATCAGCCTCAGTTATGGAGATGCACATCCCTGATGGAAATGTGTTCTAATGATGTATTATTTATATATCACATTCACTTATTTACTATAATCATCAGTTCAGCCGTTACACCAGTCGGCTCCTGTTGGCGTGCAAGTAGATGAGCAGAGGAACAGCTTTTATTGATCACTGAGGATGAGTTTAACCAGCCGAACCTCACACTTAATTGCGAAGGCATACACCTAGAGTCGGGTTTACAGTAAACACAATTAAACGCCGCTGTGAGATGAACCTCATGATGTGTGTTAATTGAAGGGGAACGTCTCGAGACCATGTTGGCTTTCCTCCTGCTGCTTTTTATAGTTTGCAGAACAGAACTGGAAATCAAGTGGAGTTACAGTATAAAAGCAGAAATGTTTGGTATAAAAAAAAAAAATTGTGTGTCTGTTTCTAGTGTCACACATGGTGCTCCAGGAGGTCAGCAGCATGCAGGAGAACCTGGAGGTTGAAAAGACCTGCAGGCAGACGGTGGAGGCCCTGGCAACTAAGGTTCACTGTTTTCTTTTCTTTTTAATTTAAATTTATTTATTTATTATTTTTTTTTCGCTGCACTATTATATATTATTATTTTTTAAAACTCTATTCTGTGCTATACACTACACAACTCTATGCTATTTTATATCTATTCTTTTCAACTCTATGCTATTCTATTACATTCTATTCAGCTCTGTTATTCTACAATATTCTAATCCGCTGTATAATCTGTAGAATTCTATTTAGCTCTGTGCAATTCTAGAATATTCTATTTAGCTCTGTTATTCTACAATATTCTAATCAGCTGTGATATTCTGTAGTATGTTACTTAGCTCTGTGCAATTCTAGAATATTCTATTCAGCTCTATGCTATTCTATAACATTATCCTCCGCTTTATGCTACTCTAGAACTTTCTATTCAGTTCTATGCTATTCTAGAACTTTCTATTCAGCTCAGTTATTCTGTAATATTCTAATCAGCTGTGATATTCTGTAGTATTCTATTTAGCTCTGTGCAATTCTAGAACATTCTATTCGGATCTATGCTATTCTAGAACATTCTATTTAGCTCTATCTATCTATCTATCTATCTATCTATCTATCTATCTATCTATCTATCTATCTATCTATCTATCTATCTATCTATCTATCTATCTATCTAATTACAATTATTGAAATTGTTCTTATGGCTGGATCAGGAAGCTGTGATAGATAGATAGATAGATAGATAGATAGATAGATAGATAGATAGATAGATAGATAGATAGATAGATAGATAGATAGATAGATAGATAGATAGATAGATAGATAGATAGATAGATAGATAGAGAGAGAGAGAGAGAGAGAGAGAGAGAGAGAGAGAGAGAGAGAGAGAGAGAGAGGGATGGATGGATAGGTGGTGGATAGATAGATGAATAGATGGATAGATAGTTTGATTGAAGGGTTTTTCAACTGGGTATAAACAATATTGGGTGACATTTAGTTTTTTTTTAAAGTTAGTTTTTTTTAAACGCAGACTTTACTACATGACTGATATCAGATCTGCATAAATATATTGTGTGTGTGTGTGTGTGTGTGTGTGTGTGTGTGTGTGTGTGTGTGTGTGTGTATATATATATATATATATATATATATATATATATATAATCTCTGATTATTGCTTGAAAGACTTGATATTAAAAGCAGATATTTCCCAGGTAGTCAGGCAAGGCTCTAACATAACACCTGTAAAAGAAGTGAATCCGGAGCAGGGCTTGCTGTAGGCCTCAGGAGGTCGGAGCGTAGGGTGTGTAAACATCGTTCGGGTGAGCCAGGTGTGTGAGGCAGCTTGTGGACGGAGATCATGGCCTCTTTTCTGAGCTCCCTTTTTTTTTTTTTGATGGATGAATCAGCTTTCTACTGCCTTGCTGTCTGATAGACCCATGCAGGGAGAGCATGATGAGAGAACAGCAGCTAGGAGGGCAGGAGCAAGGGATGAAAAGATTGAAAGGGAGAGGAAAGGGAGGTGGGAAGGTGATGCACCACTGCGTTTTGTGCTTGTAGTGAAAGGAGGAAGAGAAACAGCGCTAGGATGGATCTAGAGTTATCTTTTTAATGTGCTCCGTTTCACAATTTAATGATGGGTTCATTTTTTTAATTGCTGTTGTACATTTTTTATACTTTTAAATGATTTCGGGGGGTTTATGTTTCCAGGCTCAATTTTAAATATCTTTGTGTATATTAATAGTGATTTATTTTTTATTCTCAAGGCATGTTAGGCATATCGTGCTTAGAAGCAAGCAAGCTTTATTTCTCTGACAGGTGTTTCACAAGGCTCTAAGGCATAATATATTAATGTGGTTTAATTTTTAACTCTTAGAATGATATAATCTATAATATTTCCCCCGCTATCCTAGAGCAGTATACATCACAAACCTTTACCACTGACTGTTTTTGAGATTCCTTTTATTTGTTTGTTTAAAAAAAAAAAAGGAATAAATGTGAAAACACATTGTTCTAGTCCTTGTTTTCAGGTTTCCTGTAATATTTTGTACGTGTGTTTCTGACTCGGTTTGCCAGGGGGTGCTCGTCCGAAGTTCCTCACAGCTTGTTCCTGCTTTTGGTGTTTCAGTGCTGTCCATCAAACAGGAAATAGCCCCCACAGCTGAGCAGTGTAGTGCTCTGGCATTATGTGCTTTAGAAAAGCCTGATTTGGCCAATCACAATGCTTCCTCTGTCCCATTAAAGAAGATGCTGGTGTGTCCTACTAATGCTGGTGGCCACTGTGCTTGAAAACCCCCTTTTACTCTCTGTGTGTCTCTCCAGTCCTTTGTTCCGGACCCTCTTTGGGCCATCTCTAGTGTGTACGGCCCCACAGCCTGCCTGATGAATTGCGGTTTCACAGCAGGAGGCTTTAACAGCTCCTGTGAGAGCTGTCTTCTTCCAACACTGTCACGCCGAACCGTCTCATTTTATCCTCTCAGATAAACCGTTTTTAGCGTTAACCACTCTAGCACTTCTGCTGGTCCCGTGAGTACGGCGATTGACTTTAAAGATAGATGGAACCCATTTCAGCATTCTAGGCAGTTTGGTGTATAAACAAGAGCGAGTGCATATTGGTGTTTGTTGTGGAAAGAGCTGAATGGAGCATTCCTCAAGCCGAAGTACTTTGGTGTCAGTTTGCTTTTTTTTTTTTTGCTTTTCTTTACTTTTCTTAACATTTTAGATTTAGACATTGTGGTGCTTTATTTTTTATCAGGTTTAACCATGTTCAAAAATCATGTTCAATAAAACAAAAGTCTTCAACTAGGTACCCAATGAGGCGATTGTAAGTTTAGGTTGCTGTCTGGGATTCTGCATCTGGAGTATGCGATATTAGGAAGCGCACAGCTCGGGGTCAGCCATGTAACAGCACCCCTGAAACACTGAGGGTTAGGGGCCTTGCTTAAGACGGCCCAAGAGTGGCAGCTTGGCGATATCAGGTCTTGAACCCCTGACCTTTATATCAGGCATTAAATAAGGCATTTTGGTGGATGCCCTTGGGATTGGCAGATGCCCCCGGGATTAGCAGCTTGGTATGGTGTGAGATCCAAAGTCCAATGTTTTATCCACTAAGCTACCCTTTTCCTATTTGAAAAGATTTGGAGTATCATAAAATGAAAAACACAACAAAGGACACCCAGAACTGTTGAGCAGATTGAATCCTGTATCAGACACACACGGGTCAACATTTCTCTTCCAGAATTTCAGCAACTGGCCTCCTCAGTTCCCAGATGCTACACAGTGGCATTATCCAGAGCGACTTGCAGTTAAGGGTTAAGGGGCCTTGCTCAAGGGCCCAGCAGTGTTAGCCTGAGCTACCCCGTCCCTTGCCCAACAATTCAATTCAGAATTTAATGCACTTTTTAACAATAGACATTATCCCACATCAAAATGTAGTGTTTTTTTAGTCCCTAATTAACGGGGACAGAAAAGCTCCTTGATGCGGCACAAATCTTTCAACAGAACCAGACTCAATTCATCTTCTTTCTAGGTGTAAATGAGTGTGTGTATGAGTGTTTGCTTATGGGCCGGTGCCGTGTATTCCACCTTGGATAGCATTTCGATTTACTGTGTTCAGAAATAAATAACATGTTTAGATGATTTTTTTTTTTTATAAATGTTAATCTGAAATACAATGCAAGCAAACTTCATATTACAAGCTGAGTTTTATTCTCGTGTTTTTTTTTTTTTTTTTTTTTAAGATAGTTCAAATGACAGCATCGGTTCATTTACATTTAAATAGGTGAACACAATTTCTGTACGTGTAGACCGGTGGAGAGCAGAGCGAATCAGGTCTAATAACCGCCCAACGTTTCGCACGTTTGATTCATCGTTTCCGATGCCTGTAATTTGTCTGCCAACCTGGCCCCGTTTGCTGTCGGCCGAAAAAAAAAGAAGAAAAGGACAAAAAAAAAATCATAATCAATTTCTTAAACTCTGGAACATCCTGCATTGAAAAACAGCAGTAACAGAGGAAAGAGCAGGCGGCGGCTGGCAAATCAAAGTGCAATCCAAACACATGACATTTTGTTTTGACGATGATGATTTTCAGAGGTGCTGATGTGTTGTGGGGGGGAAAGTGGTGGGGGGGGGCAACCTGGGGGGAGTAGCGACCTCTGAGTGTGTGTGACTGATTTCTGCAAATGTGTAATTTCGCATTTGCTCTCTTTCTCTCTCTCTCTCTCTCTCTCTCTCTCTCTCTCTCTCTCTCTCTCTCTCTCTCTCGCTCTCATCAATGCTGGGTGATTATCACTTAGCGTGTGTGTTTATCCTCGCATTATGTGTTGTTGATTGTATTTTCTAATACACGCATTCAAAGTAAAGGACATCATCAGGAAATGGCTACGTGTGTCGCCTGGTCCCGACGGAGCCGCCATTAATAAATGCTCGTTAAATCGAGGCGGCGTATAGACGGGCCAATTTCGCAGCCCGGCTCCGACCAATATGTCATTCAGGAATCATTTATTTAATTCAAATGCCTTCAATGCTATTGACTGGTCCTGTCCCCACTTAGCGGCCTCTCGCGGGCGATCTTTAAGGCCGTTAATGTAACCTTAAAGAAAGCACGCCGGTATGTCGAAGTGTAAAACAAAAAGGGTGGCGTGGAAGGGAATTTGCTCGGCTGAACGCGATACGGCACGTGATTGATATTTACATGGTCGTATCTGATAAAAGTACCGTAATTATCTTTCTTTCTCGGCTTCCTCCTCCTTGTGTGACTAGCTTATTTTACCCTTGATTATTGCTCTTTTCACCGCTGTGTGTGCGTTTGATTAAGCAAAAAAAAAAGGATGTGCAAAGGCTGGTATTTCAGAGAGAAGATCTGTAAAATTTATTTTCAATCTGTTAATATCGAGACATCAGTCAGATTGTTATGCTCGTAGGTGACAATATTACTACATTGCACAAAGACAGAAATCAATTGCTCACCATTGTGCTTCATTTAAATATACGGACAAAGGTTGTGGACATCTGATGTTGTTTTTGTACATCCCGTTACACATTTAGTCCCCATTTGCATTTATATTAAGGAAGATGTTCCTCTAGATTTTGGAGTCTTGAGATACAGAAGTGTAGCTGCTTAACAGTTCTTGGTGTCCTTTGTTGTATTTTCAGTTTCATGATGCACCAAATGTTTTCAAATGGGAGGTGGTAGCTTAGTGGTTAAGGCATTGGACTTTGAATCCAAACTTTCAAATCCCACCAAGGTGCCACTCCTGGGCCCCTGAGCAAGGCCCTTAACCCCATAGCTGCTCAGTTGTATGAATTAAATAAATAAGTCACTTTTGGAAAAGGGCGTCTGCCGAATGCCGAACTACGATGTCATGCGATTGCAATAGATTGTAATAGAAGATTTTTTGGCTCAAATATTTAAGGCCTTCCCTGAAAAAAAACACTATTACAGTATTTGTGCTTGTGTGTGTGTGTGTGTGTTTGTGTGTGTGTAGCTGAACAGGCAGAACCGCTCCCTAAAGAGGAAAAGTATGATGTACATGGCGCATCTAGATGCCAACGTCATCGCCGAAATCAACCTGAGCGACGAGGAGGAAAATCATCAGGAGGAAGAGGCTGAAATCTGTAGCTCCTCCCACTGCCAGATTGTCATCTCAGGTACGTTGTTTTTATTTATTTCTTTATATGAATAAATTTATTTGAAGCAGTGGCTTGAGCCAGGATTTATTACTGAAATAAAGTGTTTCCGTTGTGTCAATGCTCACTATTGGTTCATAGTGTTCACTGGAGAAACCACGCTTCCTTCCTTCCTGGGGACTGTCTCATTTGTCCATAGATACATTTGATAAACTATGCCATAGATACACACTGATGAACTGTCACTGTTAGGATGTGATTTGTCAATTTGCTTTAGAAAATATTTTTGCATGTTTGTGTGTTTCGATCAGAGTTACGGAATAAATTAGAGGCATGTCTGGAGGAGAAGAAGAAGTTAGCATTCGAGCTGGAGACGACAAAAGATCTGCTCCACAAAACCCGAGAGGAAGTATGCCTGACAGCCTTTCATCTCAGTTCTGACCCTGAGTCTTTCTCTCACACACACACACACACACACACACACACACACACACACACACACACATACACAGAGACAAAGTTACACACACCCACTCACACCCACTATACAGAAACAGAAAATAATACACAACCTATATACAACTGCCAAGGGTTGCTGAGTCGTTAAGATGTTGGACTTCTAATGATAAGATTATAAGTTTTAATCCCAGCAAAATGAAGCTGCCACTGAACGGGCCCTAGAGGTCGGCCCCTAACTCTCAACTCTGCATACTTACTTAGACTCTCCATTAAACACCATACACACTTACACCCTACACTGAGACACATATACACACACAGAACATTATACACACTCACCATACACACTCACACACTACACTGAGACACACACACACACACAGAATATTATACACACTCACCATACACACTCACACCCTACACTGAGACACATACACACACACACAGAATATTATACACACTCACCATACACACTCACACACTACACTGAGACACATATACACACACAGAACATTATACACACTCACCCTACACACTCACACCCTGCACTGAGACACATATACACACACAGAACATTATACACACTCACCCTACACACTCACACCCTACACTGAGACACATACACACACACACAGAATATTATACACACTCACCATACACACTCACACCCGACACTGAGACACATATACACACACAAAACATTATACACACTCACCCTACACACTCACACCCTGCACTGAGACACATACACACACACAGAACATTATACACACTCACTATACACACTCACAATCTACACTGAGACACATATACACACACTATGATCACATGATCTATGATGATCACAAATTGTTCTGTATTGTTGAAAGATTTATGACCAAACTTTTGATGTCACCCATATGAGGATGGGTTCCCCTTTGAGTCTGGTTCCTCTCAAGGTTTCTTCCTCATATCATCTAAGGGAGTTTTTCCTTGCCACTGTCGCCACGGCTGCTCATCAGGGACAAACGCACACCATTCACCTTCACTGTTATTTTCTGTAAAGCTGCTTTGAGACAATGTCTGTTGTGAAAAGCGCTATACAAATAAACTTGACTTGACTTGACTTGACACACAGAACATTATACACACTCACCCTACACACTCACACCCTACACTGAGACACATATACACACACAGAACATTATACACACTCACCATACACACTCACACCCTACACTGAGACACATATACACACACAGAACATTATACACACTCACCCTACACACTCACACCCTACACTGAGACACATATACACACACAGAACATTATACACACTCACCATACACACTCACACCCTACACTGAGACACATACACACACAGAACATTATACACACTCACCATACACACTCACAATCTACACTGAGACACATATACACACACAGAACATTATACACACTCACCCTACACACTCACACCCTACACTGAGACACATACACACACAGAACATTATACACACTCACCATACACACTCACAATCTACACTGAGACACATATACACACACAGAACATTATACACACTCACCATACACACTCACACCCTACACTGAGACACATACACACACAGAACATTATACACACTCACCATACACACTCACAATCTACACTGAGACACATATACACACACAGAACATTATACACACTCACCATACACACTCACACCCTACACTGAGACACATACACACACAGAACATTATACACACTCACCATACACACTCACACCCTACACTGAGACACATATACACACACAGAACATTATACACACTCACCATACACACTCACACCCTACACTGAGACACATATACACACACAGAACATTATACACACTCACCCTACACACTCACACCCTACACTGAGACACATATACACACACAGAACATTATACACACTCACCCTACACACTCACACCCTACACTGAGACACATATACACACACAGAACATTATACACACTCACCCTACACACTCACACCCTACACTGAGACACATATACACACACAGAACATTATACACACTCACCATACACACTCACAATCTACACTGAGACACATATACACACACAGAACATTATACACACTCACCATACACACTCACACCCTACACTGAGACACATACACACACAGAACATTATACACACTCACCATACACACTCACACCCTACACTGAGACACATATACACACACAGAACATTATACACACTCACCATACACACTCACACCCTACACTGAGACACATATACACACACAGAACATTATACACACTCACCCTACACACTCACACCCTACACTGAGACACATATACACACACAGAACATTATACACACTCACCCTACACACTCACACCCTACACTGAGACACATATACACACACAGAACATTATACACACTCACCCTACACACTCACACCCTACACTGAGACACATATACACACACAGAACATTATACACACTCACCCTACACACTCACACCCTACACTGAGACACATATACACACACAGAACATTATACACACTCACCATACACACTCACAATCTACACTGAGACACATATACACACACAGAACATTATACACACTCACCATACACACTCACACCCTACACTGAGACACATACACACACAGAACATTATACACACTCACCATACACACTCACACCCTACACTGAGACACATACACACACACACAGAATATTATACACACTCACCATACACACTCTCACCCGACACTGAGACACATATACACACACAGAACATTATACACACTCACCATACACACTCACAATCTACACTGAGACACATATACACACACAGAACATTATACACACTCACCATACACACTCACACCCTACACTGAGACACATACACACACACACAGAATATTATACACACTCACCATACACACTCACAATCTACACTGAGACACATATACACACACAGAACATTATACACACTCACCATACACACTCACAATCTACACTGAGACACATATACACACACACAGAACATTATACACACTCACCCTACACACTCACACCCTACACTGAGACACATATACACACACAGAACATTATACACACTCACCATACACACTCACAATCTACACTGAGACACATATACACACACACAGAACATTATACACACTCACCCTACACACTCACACCCTACACTGAGACACATACACACACACAGAACATTATACACACTCACCATACACACTCACACCCTGCACTGAGACACATATACACACACAGAACATTATACACACTCACCATACACACTCACAATCTACACTGAGACACATATACACACACAGAACATTATACACACTCACCCTACACACTCACACCCTACACTGAGACACATATACACACACAGAACATTATACACACTCACCATACACACTCACACCCTACACTGAGACACATATACACACACAGAACATTATACACACTCACCCTACACACTCACACCCTACACTGAGACACATACACACACACACAGAATATTATACACACTCACCATACACACTCACACCCGACACTGAGACACATATACACACACAGAACATTATACACACTCACCCTACACACTCACACCCTACACTGAGACACATATACACACACAGAACATTATACACACTCACCCTACACACTCACACCCTACACTGAGACACATACACACACAGAACATTATACACACTCACCATACACACTCACACCCTACACTGAGACACATATACACACACAGAACATTATACACACTCACCATACACACTCACACCCTACACTGAGACACATACACACACAGAACATTATACACACTCACCATACACACTCACAATCTACACTGAGACACATATACACACACAGAACATTATACACACTCACCCTACACACTCACAATCTACACTGAGACACATATACACACACAGAACATTATACACACTCACCCTACACACTCACACCCTACACTGAGACACATACACACACAGAACATTATACACACTCACCATACACACTCACAATCTACACTGAGACACATATACACACACAGAACATTATACACACTCACCCTACACACTCACACCCTACACTGAGACACATATACACACACAGAACATTATACACACTCACCATACACACTCACAATCTACACTGAGACACATATACACACACAGAACATTATACACACTCACCCTACACACTCACACCCTACACTGAGACACATATACACACACAGAACATTATACACACTCACCATACACACTCACACCCTACACTGAGACACATATACACACACAGAACATTATACACACTCACCCTACACACTCACACCCTACACTGAGACACATACACACACACACAGAATATTATACACACTCACCATACACACTCACACCCGACACTGAGACACATATACACACACAGAACATTATACACACTCACCCTACACACTCACAATCTACACTGAGACACATACACACACACAGAACATTATACACGTTCACCATACACACTCACAATCTACACTGAGACACATATACACACACAGAACATTATACACACTCAACATACACACTCACACCCGACACTGAGACACATATACACACACAGAACATTATACACACTCACCCTACACACTCACAATCTACACTGAGACACATACACACACACAGAACATTATACACGCTCACAATACACACTCACAATCTACACTGAGACACATATACACACACAGAATATTATACACACTCACCATACACACTCACACCCTACACTGAGACACATATACACACACAGAACATTATACACACTCACCCTACACACTCACACACTACACTGAGACACATACACACACACACAGAATATTATACACACTCACCATACACACTCACACCCGACACTGAGACACATATACACACACAGAACATTATACACACTCACCATACACACTCACAATCTACACTGAGACACATATACACACACAGAACATTATACACACTCACCATACACACTCACAATCTACACTGAGACACATACACACACACAGAACATTATACACACTCACCCTACACACTCACACCCTACACTGAGACACATATACACACACAGAACATTATACACACTCACCCTACACACTCACACACTACACTGAGACACATACACACACACAGAATATTATACACACTCACCATACACACTCACACCCGACACTGAGACACATATACACACACAGAACATTATACACACTCACCATACACACTCACAATCTACACTGAGACACATACACACACAAAACATTATACACACTCACCCTACACACTCACACCCTACACTGAGACACATATACACACACAGAACATTATACACACTCACCCTACACACTCACACCCTACACTGAGACACATATACACACACAGAACATTATACACACTCACCCTACACACTCACACCCTACACTGAGACACATACACACACACAGAACATTATACACACTCACCATACACACTCACACCCTGCACTGAGACACATATACACACACAGAACATTATACACACTCACCATACACACTCACAATCTACACTGAGACACATATACACACACAGAACATTATACACACTCACCCTACACACTCACACCCTACACTGAGACACATATACACACACAGAACATTATACACACTCACCATACACACTCACACCCTACACTGAGACACATATACACACACAGAACATTATACACACTCACCCTACACACTCACACCCTACACTGAGACACATACACACACACACAGAATATTATACACACTCACCATACACACTCACACCCGACACTGAGACACATATACACACACAGAACATTATACACACTCACCCTACACACTCACAATCTACACTGAGACACATACACACACACAGAACATTATACACGCTCACCATACACACTCACAATCTACACTGAGACACATATACACACACAGAACATTATACACACTCAACATACACACTCACACCCGACACTGAGACACATATACACACACAGAACATTATACACACTCAACATACACACTCACAATCTACACTGAGACACATACACACACACAGAACATTATACACGCTCACCATACACACTCACAATCTACACTGAGACACATATACACACACAGAATATTATACACACTCACCATACACACTCACACCCTACACTGAGACACATATACACACACAGAACATTATACACACTCACCCTACACACTCACACACTACACTGAGACACATACACACACACACAGAATATTATACACACTCACCATACACACTCACACCCGACACTGAGACACATACACACACACACAGAATATTATACACACTCACCATACACACTCACACCCGACACTGAGACACATATACACACACAGAACATTATACACGCTCACCATACACACTCACAATCTACACTGAGACACATACACACACACAGAACATTATACACACTCACCCTACACACTCACACCCTACACTGAGACACATATACACACACAGAACATTATACACACTCACCCTACACACTCACACCCTACACTGAGACACATATACACACACAGAACATTATACACACTCACCCTACACACTCACACCCTACACTGAGACACATACACACACACACAGAATATTATACACACTCACCATACACACTCACACCCTACACTGAGACACATATACACACACAGAACATTATACACACTCACCATACACACTCACAATCTACACTGAGACACATACACACACAGAACATTATACACACTCAACCTACACACTCACACCCTGCACTGAGACACATATACACACACAGAACATTATACACACTCACCATACACACTCACACCCTGCACTGAGACACATATACACACACAGAACATTATACACACTCACCATACACACTCACACCCTGCACTGAGACACATATACACACACAGAACATTATACACACTCACCATACACACTCACAATCTACACTGAGACACATATACACACACAGAACATTATACACACTCACCATACACACTCACACCCTACACTGAGACACATATACACACACAGAACATTATACACACTCACCCTACACACTCACACTCTACACTGAGACACATATACACACACACACAGAATATTATACACACTCACCATACACACTCACACCCTACACTGAGACACATATACACACACAGAACATTATACACACTCACCCTACACACTCACACCCTACACTGAGACACATATACACACACAGAACATTATACACACTCACCCTACACACTCACACCCTACACTGAGACACATATACACACACAGAATATTATACACACTCACCATACACACTCACACCCGACACTGAGACACATATACACACACAGAACATTATACACACTCACCATACACACTCACAATCTACACTGAGACACACACACACACACAGAACATTATACACACTCACCATACACACTCACAATCTACACTGAGACACATATACACACACAGAACATTATACACACTCACCATACACACTCACACCCTACACTGAGACACATACACACACAGAACATTATACACACTCACCCTACACACTCACACCCTGCACTGAGACACATATACACACACAGAACATTATACACACTCACCATACACACTCACACCCTACACTGAGACACATATACACACACAGAATATTATACACACTCACCCTACACACTCACACCCTGCACTGAGACACATATACACACACAGAACATTATACACACTCACCCTACACACTCACACCCTGCACTGAGACACATATACACACACAGAACATTATACACACTCACCCTACACACTGACACCCTGCACTGAGACACATATACACACACAGAACATTATACACACTCACCATACACACTCACACCCTCCACTGAGACACATATACACACACAGAACATTATACACACTCACCATACACACTCACAATCTACACTGAGACACATATACACACACAGAACATTATACACACTCACCCTACACACTCACACCCTACACTGAGACACATATACACACACAGAACATTATACACACTCACCATACACACTCACACCCTACACTGAGACACATATACACACACAGAACATTATACACACTCACCCTACACACTCACACCCTACACTGAGACACATACACACACACACAGAATATTATACACACTCACCATACACACTCACACCCGACACTGAGACACATATACACACACAGAACATTATACACACTCACCATACACACTCACAATCTACACTGAGACACATACACACACACAGAACATTATACACGCTCACCATACACACTCACAATCTACACTGAGACACATATACACACACAGAACATTATACACACTCACCATACACACTCACACCCTACACTGAGACACATATACACACACAGAACATTATACACACTCACCCTACACACTCACACACTACACTGAGACACATACACACACACACACAGAATATTATACACACTCACGATACACACTCACACCCGACACTGAGACACATATATACACACACAGAACATTATACACACTCACCATACACACTCACAATCTTCACTGAGACACATATACACACACAGAACATTATACACACTCACCCTACACACTCACACCCTGCACTGAGACACATATACACACACAGAACATTATACACACTCACCCTACACACTCACACCCTGCACTGAGACACATATACACACACAGAACATTATACACACTCACCCTACACACTCACACCCTGCACTGAGACACATATACACACACAGAACATTATACACACTCACCATACACACTCACACCCTCCACTGAGACACATATACACACACAGAACATTATACACACTCACCATACACACTCACAATCTACACTGAGACACATATACACACACAGAACATTATACACACTCACCCTACACACTCACACCCTACACTGAGACACATATACACACACAGAACATTATACACACTCACCATACACACTCACACCCTACACTGAGACACATATACACACACAGAACATTATACACACTCACCCTACACACTCACACCCTACACTGAGACACATACACACACACACAGAATATTATACACACTCACCATACACACTCACACCCGACACTGAGACACATATACACACACAGAACATTATACACACTCACCATACACACTCACAATCTACACTGAGACACATACACACACACAGAACATTATACACGCTCACCATACACACTCACAATCTACACTGAGACACATATACACACACAGAACATTATACACACTTACCATACACACTCACAATCTACACTGAGACACATACACACACACAGAACATTATACACGCTCACCATACACACTCACAATCTACACTGAGACACATATACACACACAGAACATTATACACACTCACCATACACACTCACACCCTACACTGAGACACATATACACACACAGAACATTATACACACTCACCCTACACACTCACACCCTACACTGAGACACATATACACACACAGAACATTATACACACTCACCCTACACACTCACACCCTACACTGAGACACATATACACACACAGAACATTATACACACTCACCATACACACTCACACCCTCCACTGAGACACATATACACACACAGAACATTATACACACTCACCCTACACACTCACACCCTACACTGAGACACATATACACACACAGAACATTATACACACTCACCCTACACACTCACACCCTACACTGAGACACATATACACACACAGAACATTATACACACTCACCCTACACACTCACACCCTACACTGAGACACATACACACACACACAGAATATTATACACACTCACCATACACACTCACACCCGACACTGAGACACATATACACACACAGAACATTATACACACTCACCATACACACTCACAATCTACACTGAGACACATACACACACACAGAACATTATACACACTCACCATACACACTCACAATCTACACTGAGACACATACACACACACAGAACATTATACACACTCACCCTACACACTCACACCCTACACTGAGACACATATACACACACAGAACATTATACACACTCACCCTACACACTCACACCCTACACTGAGACACATATACACACACAGAACATTATACACACTCACCCTACACACTCACACCCTGCACTGAGACACATATACACACACAGAACATTATACACACTCACCATACACACTCACACCCTACACTGAGACACATACACACACAGAACATTATACACACTCACCCTACACACTCACACCCTACACTGAGACACATACACACACACACAGAATGTTATACACACTCACCATACACACTCACACCCGACACTGAGACACATATACACACACAGAACATTATACACACTCACCATACACACTCACAATCTACACTGAGACACATATACACACACAGAACATTATACACGCTCACCATACACACTCACAATCTACACTGAGACACATACACACACACAGAACATTATACACGCTCACCATACACACTCACAATCTACACTGAGACACATATACACACACAGAACATTATACACACTCACCATACACACTCACACCCTACACTGAGACACATACACACACAGAACATTATACACACTCAACCTACACACTCACACCCTGCACTGAGACACATATACACACACAGAACATTATACACACTCACCCTACACACTCACACCCTGCACTGAGACACATATACACACACAGAACATTATACACACTCACCATACACACTCACACCTGACACTGAGACACATATACACACACAGAACATTATACACACTCACCATACACACTCACAATCTACACTGAGACACATACACACACACAGAACATTATACACACTCACCATACACACTCACAATCTACACTGAGACACATACACACACACAGAATATTATACACACTCACCATACACACTCACAATCTACACTGAGACACATATACACACACAGAACATTATACACACTCACCATACACACTCACACCCTACACTGAGACACATACACACACAGAACATTATACACACTCAACCTACACACTCACACCCTGCACTGAGACACATATACACACACAGAACATTATACACACTCACCCTACACACTCACACCCTGCACTGAGACACATATACACACACAGAACATTATACACACTCACCATACACACTCACAATCTACACTGAGACACATACACACACACAGAACATTATACACACTCACCCTACACACTCACACCCTACACTGAGACACATATACACACACAGAACATTATACACACTCACCCTACACACTCACACCCTACACTGAGACACATATACACACACAGAACATTATACACACTCACCCTACACACTCACACCCTGCACTGAGACACATATACACACACAGAACATTATACACACTCACCATACACACTCACACCCTGCACTGAGACACATATACACACACAGAACATTATACACACTCACCATACACACTCACACCCTGCACTGAGACACATATACAAACACAGAACATTATACAAACTCACCATACACACTCACACCCGACATATAAACACACAAAGAACATTATACACAGACCATGCACTAAAGTACTAGAGTACTTTATACACACTTAACACACACACACACACACACACACACACACACACACACACACACACACACACACACTACTATACCTGCCCCATAGTTAAACAAGTTTAATGTTCCCTCAGCCACACACACACACACACACACACACACACACACACACACACACACACACACACACACACTCCCAATTCACAAACTTAAATGAAAGGTCTGAATAGGAGTATATAATTCTTTCACAAACTCTCTGTTGCTTTTCAGAATCTTTCAGACAAAATCTCTCTCTTTCTCTCTCACCTTCTCTCTCTTCTCTCTCTCTCTCTCTCTCTCTCTCTCTCTCTCTCTCTCTCTCTCTCTCTCTCTCTCTCTCTCTCTCTCTCTCTCTCTCTCACACAGCTCCTGCGAGAAAAACACGATAATACTGTTTTGATTGCCGAAACGCTCCAACAAAAGAAGCTCTTGGGGAAGTATAACAGAGGTCGGTTCCAGTTGCTGTAACCCTGCGCATACACATGCGCTGCGTCACCTCTGATCTCTAAGACAATGTGTGCACTTGTATCATAATTACACCAGCCATTTGATGCAGGGGTTTTTGTTCTCCGAGTCCTTCAGTGCTGCAATATTTTATTTCTGTCCATGCCACAATTCAGACACTAGTCTCATTTAATACTGTGTGTGTGTGTGTGTGTGTGTGTGTGTGTGTGTGTGTGTGTGTGTGTGTGTGTGTGTGTGTATTGTATACGTGTGGGTGGGCTTATGGTGCATTATACTGGGGACTTGATGATGATGATGATGATGATGATGATGGGAATGACTTTTTTGATATTGTGAGGACATTTGGCTTAAATATAACACAAATGCAGTAATACAAGAATGTGTGTGTGTGTGTGTGTGTGTGTGTGTGTGTGTGTGTGTGTGTGTGTGTGTGTAAAACGGTTGTCTTTTATGTGTGGGTGGGCTTATGGTGCATTATACTGGGGACTTGATGATGATGATGGAAATGACATTTTTGATTGTAAGGGCATTTCGCTTAAATATAACACACAAACAGTAATACAAGAATGTGTGTGTGTGTGTGTGTGTGTGTGTGTGTGTGTGTAGTGTCTCACTATGCAGTGGAGGAGTATGAGGCCTTGCAGGCTGATCTGGAGCTGGAGAAGGATTTGCGTGTAGAGGCAGAGAATTTTGCACACAAGGTAAGAATATACAAAGAAACACACACCACTGGTGGACGAAGACAATAAGTTTGAGTCAGGAGTTTCTTCCATCACGTATTCCTCTATAAATGTTCTGCTTCCTGTTGAACTGATGCTGTTTGTGATAAGTAGATACACAAAGCACCAGTTAAGTTTTTATGCACTTTTGATTTTGCAAAATGTACTTAAGTAAGATTAAAAAGTGAGATATTTGACTTCAAATGAAGTTAAAGACTCCCCGAATGGAAATCTATATATATATAAAGCTCAAATACCACTGACTGACTCACTCACTCATCACGAAATCTCAAAAACCACTGAACGGATTGCAATGAAATTTGGAACATACCTTTCTCTTGGGTCTTAGGTGCTCAATAAGAAAGGGTTTTGAAAAATTCGCCCTGGATCGCGGCTAACTCGCGAAAAACGCGATTTCTCACGCATTGTAAATTCTTCGAAATAACAGCACGGATCCTCATGAAACTTACTACATTGTTTCTTATTAGATGTTAGATAAAAAAAAATTTTCAAAGTAGTTTGCCCTGTATCGGTACTACAAAGGGGTAGTACGTTATTTGTTGACGTTACTTTCTGATCTCTGATCATCCAGTCCTGCTCAGTGCTTACTGCTTATTGCCATATTGCTAAGCGTTCTGCCTTCCGTAGCGAAGCACGGGTACTTTCAGCTAGTATTTCAATAAAGTACAGTTAAACGAAAAAACTACTCAAGTACAGTAACGCATTTCATTATGTTTACTTCCTGACCGTCCACCACTGGTCCGCAAAGACCTCTGGACCAGGACACAAATGTTGTGCAAAATAGCAACAGCAGCAGTAGGTGTGCAAAAACAGCATGTAAACGGGTACAGTACGGGTGGTGCTATAGGCATTGATGTGTATAAAATTGTATTGAGGACTTGTGTATGTTTTCCTACCAAAGCATGGGCTGTGTAAGACCAAAGACTTTTCATATAGAATTGGTGGAAACAGTGACGTTTGCATGGTGGTCAGAAACAAAAAACAGTCAAATGATGAACTTTTAAGATGTCCTTCAGTTACTTTATGGTATTTGCCAGACACTCTTATCAAGATTGACCGATACAACTGGGCAGTCAAGGGGTTCAGCAGTGGCAGCTTGGTGGTGCTTGGATTTGAACTCACAAGCCTCAACTTCCCTAGTCGGTTAAAGTCCTGCTTTTTGAACCCGCATTTCACATTTAGTCCATTTGCTGTTATAACCTCCATTTTTTCTTCTGGGATGATGTTCCACTAGATTTCAAGTCAAAAAGCTCAAGTCAAGAAGCTTTCATTGTCATTTTAACCATATCTAGCTGACGCAGTACACAGGGTAGTGAGACAATGTTTCTCCAGGACCCTGGTGCTGCATTAAACAACATACATCTACATACAGAACACAGAGATAAAGACTAAAGTATGTTATATAGTAATAATATAACTATGCAGCGTGTGGTGTAAATGTCCGTGACAGAGGGAAGAGAGACTCAGATGATCTTCTTAGCTGTCCTCCCTATCCTCTGTAGGGTCTTGCGATCTGAAACAGTGTAGTTCCCAAACTAGGCAGTGATGCAGCTGCTCAGGATGCTCTCGATGGTCCCTCTGTAGAACGTGGTTAGGATAGGGGAGGGAGGGAGATGGGCTTTCCTCGGCCTTCTTAGAAAGAAGAGATGCTTCTGGGCTTTCTTGCTGATGGACCTGGTGTTGACCAGGTGAGGTTCTCCTCCAGATGGACAAGGAATTTGATGCTCTTGACCATCTCCACAGAGGATCTATCGATGATCAGCTAAGGTGGGACAATTGTGTGGGAACAGTTTGGAGATGAACAACATCTGGCTGGAAAAGTCAGGTGTCCTAAAAGTGTAGTTTTGTCCATATAGTGTATATTACCACAAACTGCCATTTTCTTCTCCAAAAGTGAAGTTTCTTTTAAGCACTTTATTCCGAGTGAAACAAGTCGGCAGCCGGTTTCTGATTACAAACTGAAGTGATTAGTCTTGTGTCCATTTCGCTTTGACACAAAACAACATAATCAAAGCCTGGAAGGAAATTAGAGTTAACTAGCAAAGTTTTAGACGTTCTGGTGCATTTGGCTTCTTGTAAATTGGCTTCTTTCCTGTGGCATAATTCACAAATATATTCTCTGCAAAATTCCAAAATAAACCCGTTTCCATTTTTGTTTTGAGCACTTTATTAGGAACATCTGCATACCGACTTATTCGTGCAATTACCTAATCAGCCTGTTGTGTGGCGTCAACGCGACGCTTAAAATCGTGCCAGTACGAACCAGCAGCTTTGTGAAATGTTCACATCAATCTGTGATTTCTGACGCGGTATGATTGAGCTGGTCAGAGCTTTTTCAGAACTGCTATTCTCCTGCGATTTTTACGTATAACAGACTCCAAAGTTTAAACGGTGCAATAAAGAAAAAACATCTAGTGATGGAAGTTCTATAGACAGAACTGCCTTGTTGAGGATGAGAGGTTTGGAACTTACAGAAACTCATAATCGCATGATGAGGCTGTGTCGAGCGGAGAAGCATGTTAGAGTGCATCCAGGATTTTTATATCCAGGTGTGTGAACAGAAACACCACTAATAACAGTTTACTAACAATATGTACACTAATAATAATAGTAATAGAAAAGGTGCTACTTTGCAGCACAAAGAAGTTCTTTCTTCACATATCCCAGCGATGGTCAGCCATGATTCAGCACCCCTGGAGCACAGAGGGTTAGGGGCCTTGCTGAAGGGCCCCTAGAGTGGGAGTTTGGCAAGATTGGGGCTTGATCCCCCATCCTTCATTCAGTAAACCAGAGTTTTAACCACTACGCTCCCACTTTACAGTATATATGACTATAATTCTCAACTAATAATAGTTATATACTATTATAGTATTTTTAATATCTTTGTAAAAAGATTATATAAGAAAGATAAAAAAAAAAAAACAAACATGCAATTTGTCATTATTGGGAATTAATAAATCATTGAAATGCGTCTTGCAAAGGTTACTGAAAAAGCCACGTCACTGCGAGTTTGTCGGTTGTGTTACAACGTGCGTTTGTAGTGCGATTGTTTTATTCAATTATTATCTTATGTCACTGTAATAAAATGTCACGCACACTTTGGTGCAACATCCTTTTCATATCTATTCAACACACTGGCCCAGCAAGAACTGTAGAATAAACTGAAGGACAAAGCAAACTAAAAACTTTAACATTGAAGAAATATATATATTTTTTTTATTAGGCCTTGTGTCTATTATCTCCTTTAGGAATGCAGAACAATTCATCAGGGCCCAAGTCTGTCATTCGTCCGCTTCAGATGACTCATGAAGTCATCTTCCCGTGATCCCTCAAACCAATTCTTATTTCTATACACTTTCTCTTTATGCCCTTCCACGACCTTCAGCCCTTCATTAAACTGTACCTGTTTGCGTTTTTTTAATCCGTCTGCAGACATTAATGTCTTGATTGCAGTCAGGAATGCTGTGTGGCCTCGGAGTCATTGTGCCCACTAGACATTAATAATAGATAGCTAATTAACTTGTGGTCGGTGTATAGAGGGGAGGTAGACTTAAATTCTTTCAGATCAAATTTGGATGAAGTGATTTCTTTATTACTCAAAGATTGAGTCCAAATCCTGATCATGGGCTGTCAGTGAAAGAAAAGAAAAAAAAAAAGATTTTTTTTAGCAAACCTCTTTATGACTTAAATATGAAATTAATTTTAAAAAATGTATTGAGTATTTCAGTGTCTGTCTAAAGTTTGGAAGCACCTACTGTTCTATAATTTTTAAGAGACACATGCATGTATCTTTTGTTTAAATGCAAAAAAGATTAGTCAACAGTACTATAAAATGGTATAAAAAAGGCAGAAACAGTAGTTTTTTGGTGATTATACATGTAGCAATACATTACACTTCAAGTTTATGTTTATATTGTTAAAAAGATGCTAACTCAATATATACATGTAATTTAAATAATAAACCAACATGCTTCTATTTGACTTCACTATACAACAAGACAACGAGCCAAAGCGTACGTCCGAGCCCTTTAAACATTATTTATTAGAATCACCTGCCCAGTCACTGCACCTAAATTCTATTGAACTGCTCTGGGATGAACTGGATCACAAGGTCAGACAGAAATCTCCAACAAGCAAAGAACGCCTTCGGCAAGTTTTACAAGAGGCAAAGTATTTCAGCTAAATGTTCGGAGAAACTAATTGTTCAGATGCCGAGAGTGTGTAAAGCTTGTGTAAAATTTAAAATACTGTTAAATGACCTGCATAAATACAAAAGGAACATGCATGTGTCTTTCAAAGGTTATGGAGTTTCCATACTTATTATATGATCACAGTCAATGAAATATCAATGAAATGATTTTGTACTTATAGTTTTGTGGCAGTTTGTAATGCTTAAAACAAACTTGTCAACTGATAGAAAAAGACAAACTCGAACCAACAGCTTCGAAAAGGTTAAGTAACCCTATATTTAGTATATTACCATAAAATAATATATATATTTTTTAATATAGACATTTATAATTACATTTTATTTTTGTAACTCATTTTTTAATTTCAAGTAGAAAACTAATATTCCAGACTATATTTAAGATATTTACAGTTGCTGCGAGGTTCTGCAGTGAAGTGAGTTAAGATTTCTGGGTGTCAATCACAGGGTGTGGAAATGGTGGTGAGAAAAGATTGAATTCGCAAGTCATAAACACCTTAATGTCTATTATTCTCTTTTATCACACCTAAAGTCTGCTGCTTTTAATAAACAGAGACTTTGCGCATGTTGAATGAGCTTAAAATAGCAATTTAGCTAAACTTTCAAATTCTGCATAACATAATGTGAGTGAAGGTAGGCAGCAGAATTCCCGGTGTTGAATGAACACGTGTTTATGGAAGTGAACATAAACTCTGAAGGAGTTAAATCATCACTCTGGTAGTTCATTTAACACTTTTGCTCTGTGTGTTAGCTTTTTTTATTTGATGTTATTCATTTTACATTTTGTGGGTCGCAAATCCGGCAGCACATATTTGCCCTAAATATAGGATTAGCCTGAGCTATGATTTATAGTAGAGCTAACGAATCTGTCGATGCGATACGTATTGATGCAGGGGTTGGGATACGATGTACTGATCTAATATAATCTCAAAACTAAACAACTAGCTTGAATCTTGAATTATTATTTATTTATTTTTTTACAATTTTTAAAAAATCGATACAGTATCGGCAAACAAAAAATCACGATACTCACAAATATCGATATTTTCTTACACCCCTACATGGCTACATGGTTTGAGGATCACTCATTTTAGAGCTTACATATTTAATTGGATGTACAACAATTTAGAAATCATAAGTGTTGTGTTTGTGTGTAATGTAGATGTTGGTTGAGCAGAAGAAGCTGAAGAGACAGAGCCAGGTCATGATGCAGAGTGTGTCACCTTCTGAAGCTCTGGCGAATGCTCTCAAGGAAATAACATCACTCACACACACCATGGAAAAACAACGGTTGGAGCACCAAAAACAGGTACACACACACACACACACACACACACACACACACACACACACACACACACACACACACACACACCTTTTATACTATCCTAGACTAGAGAAAATCATTGTGGGGACCTGCCAGTTGTCTTCACAAGGTCAAAATGTCCAGATATTTCTATCCTTGTGGGGGGTCTACTAAAATATGAAAATTTGCGCACACACACACACACACACACACACACACACACACACACACACACACACACACATACAGAATCCCAAATGTACACATTTATACATAGTAAATTGGTATTGTAAAATTGTAAACCTAGAGCAGTAAAACACATTCTCTAACAAAAACCGAACAAATAGTGTGTGTGTGTGTGTGTGTGTGTGTGTGTGTGTGTGTGTGTGTGTGTGTGTGTGTGTGTGTGTGTGTGTGTGTGTGTTACGTGCCCCCAGCTAAAGCGTTTGGAGGAGGAACTACACGGCTCCGAGTTGCAGAAGCAGTTGGCTGCGTTGGAGAGGAAGACTGCTGTGCTGGAGGAAGAGCGTAAAGAGTGCATGGAGAAATGCTCCAAAGCGGAAACCGAGGCCAAGGATCTCCGCTTCACTGGTACACACACACACACACACACACACACACACACACACATTTCTGTCACACGTGTACCATTTACATGAAGAGACACTTATTCACATTTCCGTTTATCATGATGTGATTCAGTAAAGAGCGAAGCACAGCAGTACATGATACAATCAAAAACATATAATAAAAACAATAAAATAAAATAGACAATTACATATACGTAATCTAGACTCAAAAAGCATCAATTGCTTCCGTTTGAGAGTATGATGGCATGAAAAACGCCTTGTTCTTATTTGACTGAGAGAGTCTTTCTGGTTATTATCTGTTCTACTGTGTGTATGTTATTGTGGCTTTCACTGCATTTATATCTGCACCCGTCATTATGCCACGTGTCACTGTGTGTGTTGTAGTGGAGGAACTGCAGAAAAAGCTGCAGCAAGTGTCAAATCCTATACCTGGTCCACCTCCACCTCCTCCTCCTCCACCACCTCCTCCACCTCCTCCACCTCCATCTTCAGTCTCAGCCAACCCTCTCAGGTCAGTGTCAGTGTGCTGAAATACACTATATGGACAAAGGTTTGAAATCTAAGCATAAGATTTGCTTCTTTTTGAACGTCCCATTCCACATTTAGTCCACATTTGCTGGTTATAATTCCCTCCAGTCTTCTGGAAAGATGTTCCCTTAGATTTTAATGTGCGCTTGTAAAGATTAGTGCACATTCAGCCACAAGTCAGGTGCTGGTGTAGGTGAGAAGGTGAGGAGGCCTGGAGTGCAGTCAGCGTTCACATTCATCTCAAAGGTGTTCAATAGGATTAAGTTCAGAGATTTATATTGGGAGATCTTCCACTCCAACCCATGTAAAGCAGATCTTTATGGAGCTGGATTTGTGCACAGGGGCAAAGTGATGTGGTACAGATTTGGGTCCCCTAGTTCAAGTAAATTGAAAATTTCATGCCACCACATCCATCAATGTGTGCCTTCAACTTTTTGCTAATAGTATGAGAAAGAGCTACATATAGCTGGAAATGTCGGATGTCCCAATACTTTCGTCCTTATAGTTTAGTGGAAAAAAATACAAATGTTATTTTATGGGGTTGTACAAAGAAAATGAGAGAATGTGCTCAGGATTTGATTTTCTTTTCTTTTAACTATTCCAGCTCGCTCATGTCATTACTTCGTAAGAAAAAAGGCACCAATGCTGACATTCCTTTAGTAGAGAAAGATGGATCGCCAAAAGAGCCAGGTAAGAACACAAGTGTGTATAGTTCTGCATCATGTCCTGTTTTGATGTGCACCTTGTCCATACTGAATTCTGGGCATTCTACACTCAGAGGGGAAAAGGTACACACTCCATCACCCTGAGCGTGTTGATCCCACAGGCAACTTTCATCGTTTTACAAATTGTAAAAAAGAAATAAAAATAAAAAAACGCAGCAGGAAAATTTTTATCGAAACCCAAATTTTGCTCAAACTGCTTTTTTTGGTTGAAACACAAAAATTCATATAAATCAAGAGAAGACGGAAAAGCCATAGTACCGTTTCCTGTTCCATTCTTAGCACTATTATTAATTACATCCTCTTTCAAATAAGTTGCATATCATTAGCTAAAAGAAAATATTGCAAAGATTAAAATTTTTATATACTGAACTTTCTGGACTCTCATTTCTTTACTGTATGTTTAACCCGATTTTTCCATTGAACGTTGCGCATGTGAAACGAAGCGAATTACCATTATAAAGCACTCCCCTGAACCTCAGATATGTAGGAGGTTTGTGACACCAACTTTTCCGGCCTCGTCCAAAAATAAAAATTTTCTGAAAGTGCACTCGAAATGACAGAGTCATTAGCACCGTGAACATGACCGACTTCAATTATTTTTTAAATGTCAGAAGGTCCTGAAAAGAAAAGGTTTTCTTACAGCTGTGAAAGTATCATGTATAATCCTATTGGGAATCTTTGCAGTTGTTGAAATGCTTGGAATCCCCATCGAAACTGTAATGAAGACTTCAAATAGTTAAAGAAAATGAGTTCTATTGCATTATGTGGTATTGGATGGTGAATAAATGGCATCGGATATACATTGGTGATTATGTCAATACTACCTGTGATCTAAAGTGCAGTTACTCTTATTGCAGTAAGCGAGTGATAGTCGGGCTTTTCTGTCAAACAAATGGGGGAAAAAAACAAAAAAAGACAGTTGAAATCATAGCAACCTGTTTGACCTTTTTGCTTTTTTTATGTATCGTAATTTCCGGACTATTAAGCGCACCCAAATATTGAATTTGACAAAGATTTTATTTTGAAATAAGCTGCACCTGTCTATAAGCCGCAGGTGTCTACACTGAAACTAATGAACTTTACACAGGCTTTAATAAAAGACAGTGTCTGTTACACGGCTTGTATCTAAACAGTAGACTACCAAGAAAGTCATTGTTCACTGTCTTCCTCCTTCCTTTCACAACAATTTTTCTCGAGAGTTTTTCTTTTGGCATCGTCATGCGTTTAAAAATCACCATCGGTGAATCTTTTCTCCCGATGCTGTGCAGCTCAGAACACAGGTGAAGTGTGTTTTCATGCCCGGTTGTTTTCAGCGTGACGAATGATTTGCATTTCCTGTTGACAGTCCGAGTGAGCAGCAGGTCAAACCTCAGAGGAACATCATCCATATTTATGATGTGGTGCGGCCCGATTCAGTGGGAGCGCATCTGATTTAATATAAAGAGTTTTATTGGTTTACCTGAACCCGTTCAGCAATTTCATTGGTCTAATGTTATGGGGTTCAGTTTTTTGGCTTGTGAAACTGGGAAAAACCCAGGAAAAATCCATAAATTAGCCGCTTCATTGTTTAAGCCGCGGAGTTTAAAGCGTGAGAAAAAAGTAGCGGCGTATAGTCCGGAAAATACGGTATTTATTCTATTTAGGAGTTTCATTGCAAAAAAAATACAAAATACAAAATCAGATTCGACTTTAATCAGATACGAGTTTAATCAGCTGAATTATTGTTTCAACGTTTACATAAACCCACCCAGTTTTGCCATTAAAGCTCCAAAACAGGCTCTCGAGAACGTTATGAATAATCAGGTGAAAACGGGTGTTTATTATTGTGCCTTTCCATGAGGAGGATAATTCAACACCATCCGACGGTGTTTGTAATGTATTTTAAATAGTGCACTTTTAATTCATATTCTTTCTCACAGAGCGAGTTGTGTTTAGCTGAACCTAAAGTGTTCATACGTTAATAAACAAACATGTACTAACCTGTAATTGAGGTAGTCGTAGTTCACACATGAATCCATGGGACTCGTGGTGTAGTCAAGATTAGTTCTTGATTAGAATCTGCTTTAACTCATCTTTAGTTCATAATCGAGTAACATTTAGTTTACATATTAGTACATGTTTATCTGTGTACTGTTATTGTCGAGTGTTACCATGTGCACTTTTCACAGATATAAAATATGAATACATTTCCAAAAACATTTCGACTTTCCAACAGAATGTAAAGCCGGCGTACGCCGAAAAACGGCTGCATTCGCAGAATTCAATGTGAGCAATGTGAACAAGGCTAAATTCCTCGCTGATTTGATGGGAATTCCTGACTTTTTTTTGTGGTCAACGCCTATTGAATCTTTAATAGAAGGACGTCATTTCTGCTCATTGGGACCGCAGTGGCGACTGCTATTCATTGGGTGTTATAATAACTTTGTATAATTTTTTTTTTTATATATATAAATCGTTCCTCAGTCCGGTTGTATATTTGTGACTGTGTGATCGGGATGCATTTGGGTGTGAAATTGTTGCCTTTAAATGCATTTAATATTCATATACTTTTTACTTTGTGTGTGTGTATGTGTGTGTATATGTATGTGTGTGTGTGTGTGTGTGTGTGTGTGTGTGTGTGTGTGTGTGTGTGTGTGTGTGTGTGTGTGTGTGTGTGTGTGTGTGTGTGTGTGTGTGTGTGTGTGAATCAGAGAAGGATATTAGACAGCAGGCTGTGTCAGAGATGATGGAAAGAATTAAAAAAGGCATTCATCTACGGCCAGTTGTTCAGACCGGCAACAGGGCCAGACCACAACAGGTATGACACATGCGCACACACACACACACACACGCACACTCATACACACATTTACATATTCAATGACACCATATCTGGACACCATAAGGAGACACACTATAGGCCAAAACCCGCCTTTTCCAGCCATGTGTGGCTCTTCCTTGAACTAAATGTGCAATGAGATGTTTTAAAAAGCTCATACCAATCGTATGGTCAGGTGTCCATAAACCTTTGTTTACGTAGTATATTTTTTTGACTGTAAAAAATCTCTGTAGTGTTTTTTTTGTTTTTTCCCAATGATCGACATGCTTCCTTTTCCCACAGGTGACTTTCATGTAGTTTAGTTCATAAAATCTGCTTATTACTAATACCATTGCAGGTTGCTGATTTACATTTTATACTTATTAATAAGTGATCCCCCTTATATATTTAAAATATTTTTAGTTACAAGTGATCGACTTTAAACATTCGGTCAATTTCGTCTTGTTACTGCAAGACTGCAAAGCACATCCTTTCTTTCTAAGATCCACATTTTTCCATCATTTCCCATGGTGGAAAACGTAGGTTTTACCTTTGGGAAGTCATTAATAATAAATAAATAATATTCATCTACTTCTTATTAGGCTTTGAGGATCGAATCAGATTTAATTTATACAGCACATTTAATCAAAACATTGAACGCACAAGAGAACAGATGAGTTTTAAGCATGGATTTAAATGCAGCTCGTGTAGAAGCAATTCTAATACATAGTGGTGGTTTGTTCTACAGCTTAGGACCAGCCACTGTGAAAGCTCAATCACCACTTTGTTGCAATTGAGTTCATGGGACAGACAAAAAATGTTGATCTCTTGATCGTAGTGATGTAGATTGGATATGGGGGCTATTGGCGTATGCAGAATGTGACCCATGTAAGTTGATCAGATCATTTTCCATGTAACACCGTCTCTAAAGATTATTGAAATGCTCATGCAGCACTTCAGAATTTTTTGTTGTTGTAGTTGTTTGTTTTTGCATTCTTGGTTTTGTAGTTCTTTCTTTCGCTAGTCCGATTATAAATCCCCCGGATTTCTGAATATCTTAAAACAATGTGTGAAGACCTACCTCTTCCTGAAACACTTGAACTAGCACTGATTTTCTCTGGTTGTTTTGTCTTTATGTATTAAAGCACTCTTGTACGTGTCTCTGGACGAATGGCAGACGCCTTTATCCAGAGTGACTTACAATTATGTCATTTACACAACTGAGCTGGTAAAGGCTAAGGGCCTCGCTCAAGGGCCCGGCACTGTTGCTGTTACTATAGAACTAATAATTTCTCAGCAAATCAATATAAACCTGTGCATTTGAATTACAGCCGATCCAGTTGCTGATTAACACGGTCTGTTTTGTTGTTCCTTTATTTATGCAGCAGCCGAGAGAGCGAATACCGTCTGGATCTGCCATTCAGGAACTTAAAGGGATTTTGGTGAATATGCGTTTAGATACATTCTTTGGTTTTGTACAGTATAATATGGAAAATTTGTCCTTGTGAAATTAGCAACATTTCAATTTTTCTGATTGCTGTCTTATTCACATATACACACACACACACACACACACACACAAATACAGTATATCTGCTATTTAGCAGATGTGCGTGTGTGAATAAAAATCATGTAACCATAGAATAAAAATAATTCGTAGTGAAGCACTTATTTTAACAGTTTTTTTAACCTACATTAAAAGTTGTACGTTTGTGCAACACACTGTAAGATAAGATGTCTTTAGTTCCAGAAGTCGTCTCAAGAGAACTAGTCAAGTACAAAATCAAAGTGAATAAGCTTTTATTGTCATGCCGAACATTTATAGCTGCAGTACACAGTGAAATGAGACGTTTCTCTAAAACCCTGGTGCTGCATAAAACAACATAGAGCCACATCGCACTACATAGAGCTACGTAACAGAACACAGAACTGAGGACTCAAGTAAGTTGTCCTCACCACATAATGTGCATAATATGCAACCGAGTGCAGACAAAAGGACAAATACATAAAATAGTGCCAACCAGTTAAAATACTGCATAATGTACTTGTAAACTTAAAAACAAAACGTTGTGCAAAACAGCAAATCGAGTAGGTGTGCAAAAAGAGCGTGTGAACAGTTATAATGTAATATGGATGGTGCTATAGACATGGATGTGTATGAAATGTATATTGAGTACAGCTAGCGTATGATAACTTGGGTCAACACAGTACTAGTTTATAAGTAACCCTGAGCTCAGTTTATTATCTAAGGTGTTTTTATGTTGCTGTGGGTTTCCTCTGGGTTCTTTGGTTTCTTCCAACGTCTTAAAAATATGCCAGTATGTGGATTGGCTATGACTAAATTTACTTGTCACATGTACATTAGAGTGAAATTCTTACTTTTGCATATCCCAGAAATGTTGAGAAGCTGCAGTCAGCTATGATACAGTGCCCCTGGAGAGGGTTAAGGGCCTTGCTCAAGAGCAGCTTGGTGATACTGGGGCTTAAACCCCACGACCTTCCGATCAGTAACCCATAGCCTTAACCACTGAGCTCACACTGAGATAGACTGCAACATTGACTCGGATAAATCGGAACGAATGAATGAATGAATAAAGTGGAATTTTTATGAGAGAGCAAAATATGTGGATTCCATGTAGATCAAAACTTCACCGCTACCAACCTAGAACTTTTTCAAGAGTAGGTTTTGCATTTCGCATAGAATAAATCATAGCTGAGTGGATGGAAGCTGACACGATTTTCCCTGTGTGTAAACGACGCAGACTTCCACGAAACGCCCCTCCCCCTGCCCCTCACCTACCGCAAGACCGTCCTCTCCGGAACAATCTGAACTCCAGAAAGTCCTAATGAAACGACGAGGGGTGCTGGATACTGCCCATGATAACAGTGAGTCTGACACACACACACACACACACACATTCAACACACACGTTTTAATTTACACTCTTGTTCACCCCTTCCCTCGCCAGTATCGTCATCCCAATCGTTTCCTAGCAGTGTTCTGGACCTGACTCGGGTGAAGGTGGCTCCGAGCAGCGCTGACAAAAACCATGCAACATCTAAACACACATGAGCTGTGAGTATTTTCTATACAGAGTCAGGAGCATTATAAACCGAAGAACTGTCTGATCTCAGTCAAAGCAAAAGTACAATTGTATATTATGTATATATATATATAATGAGTTTTACACCAGTAAGATTCTTTCAATGTCATTTTCAAAGTATCAAGTGGCTTTTATTGTCATTTAAACTCTAACAGCTCAGGGTTCCTACGCATTTCCTATAAAAAAATCTGTGTATTGACCTATTCGGTTTTTCGAAAATATAAAGTAAAATATATATTTGTAAAAAAATATATATAAATCTGTGAAACCTACACTAATCCGGATACATTTGAAAACGGCGGTCGACACTTTCATTTTAATAGTTTTACAACGTGTTGTCATTTTCAAAAACCTCATATGTGAACTCTTGAGAAAACTACGGCTTTCAAAATTTTTTCCCATTTTGGAGAACGTTTTTTTAAAAACGAGGTTTTCGTTGTGGACGGAAAACCAAAACAGAGAGAAAAATATACGTTTTAAAATGAAAACCGACACACAGGACTACATACAACAAAACACAATACAAGAACAATGGCACAGGGCAGCACTTACAGTTACACAATGTGCATAATTCTAAATATATACACTGATCGGGCATAACATTATGATCACCTGCATAATATTGTGTTTTTTTATTGAGCATCAGCAGCATTAACTTCTTCAGCAAGTCACCGGTTCACCACTGTTTCTTCTCTGGAGCACTTTTGATAGATACTGATCACTGCAGACCAGGAAACATCACACAAAAGCTGCAGTTTTGGAGATACTCTGACCCAGACGTCTAGACGTCACAATTTGTCAAACTCGCTCAAATCCTTACGCCCATTTTTCCTGCTTCTAACACGTCAACTTTGAGGACAAAATGTTCACTTGCTGTCTAATAAATAAATCCACTTACTAACAGGTGCCATGATGAAGAGATCATCAGTGTTCTTCACTTCACTGCTCATAATGTTATAATGCCTTATGCCTGATCAGTGTAGCTTTTGTCATGTTTAAATTTTTCCATGATTATTGCGTCTGTCTTCTCTGTACCCAGCAGACCATTAGTGTGTGAGCTACAGTATCAAGGATTGGATGCTGTATTAACCAGGGGGAAACCAAGAGCCGCCGTTCGAAACCCCACAAGTTTTACCATCAGGATCCATTAAGGAAGAAATCAGGAAATCTGCAAATTATAATTGGACTTGGAAATGCCTTTGCTGGAACTTTTTCAACAAACAACAGAAACACTTTTATCTCGTTATTAATGTTTTTTAAATCCCATTTTGTTCTTCACACCAAAGTTCCCAGTGTTGCATTTGCATCATCCCACTGTGAATGCATCAGATTTTCCCCCAGTATTTAATGAAAGTGGTAGCTCAGAGAATAGCACTTTGGATCAGAAGGTCATGAGTTTCAATCTCAGCTTGAGCAAGGCCACCTTCGTCCACCGCTTTATTTTACATATACATTACAGCACAGCGAAATTCTGTCTTTGCGTATCCCAGTGCATTCGGAAGCTGCGTTCAAAGCATAGGGTCAGTCATAATACAGCGCCCCTGAACCAGGAAGGGGTTAAGAGCCTTGCTCCAGGGCCCAACTGAGGCAACATGGAGGCGCTAAGCTTGAACCCCCGGCTCTCTGATCAGTAACCCGGAGCTTTACCGCCTGAGCTTCCACATTCTTCGTTAGAGACTTAAAGGCATAATTTGGTGCGAAACGGTCCAAAATGAATTCCGCAATTAATTAACAAATGCTTTCATGGAGGGAAAAAAAAAAACGTTTGATTTCCGTGCCATATTACATTCCATGAATGCACAGGTCTTTTCATCTTTTCATATATTTGAGGTCATTTTAGCATTTTTGTGGATTTCTAAACATCCCCCAGCGCAGATGGTGCCGCAATATCGGCTTCACAGGTAGTGAAATAAAATCCAATTTTTCCCAGAGACATTGAAGATTACTCGAGGCACGTCATGGTGCCAGTTGAGACAAAGTTATTCGCACACGCTTTGTGCGTGTAAAGAGAGTTTGGAAACGGGCATTGGAGTTTAGCCTTGAATGCTTGCCAAGTGTGCGGATTTTTCAATGGCTGTGTCTAGACCACTATTAATCCTGTATACACCCAATCAGTAATTACAGGGCGCTGGACATCTTTCTTCTCGTCGGTCTCTAACTCTGCTGATTGTTGTGCTCTTGTCAACTATGATGTTTTCCATTTTTTTTCTCTCTTATTGCTGCTGGATTCTTGGTCGCCTTTTTTATTTTTTATTTTATTGGCACTTTTTTTTTAAAACGCTCACTTTTTGTTCTATATTTTCCGCATGTCTGTGGTTGAAACTTTCAAGATTGCCGAAGATTATTTTTACCTTGAGGTTAAAAATTTTGAACATAATCTCTGGGTAAAAATTGAAAAAAATTTTAATATGTAATAACACTAACACAAAGATTGTTAGTTCATCTTATAATTTAATGTGCTTGATTTTTTCTTGTCTTTCTTTCTTTTTTTTTCTCCTATACAATCACTTATTCTGCATTGTCCAGACCACACATTAAGACAAAAAAAAAAACTTTTTCTTTAAATAGATCAAATGTGTAATATGAACGCCATAACACAACAATTTTTAGTTCATCTTATCATTTTATTTGCTTGATTTTTCTTTCTTTTCCTTTACTTCCTGTCCTTTCGTCCTCCCCGTGTTTTCAAAGACCTCACTTTAACGCAAAATGCGTGGTATTTTTACGCAACATAAACGCAGTACAAAATCTGATTTACGTTTATCGACAATTATATAAGCTGTGAAACCGTCAGCCAAAAAGATTTAGCTCATCTTATAATTCGCTTTATCTTGCATCTTTTTTCTTTCTTTTCCTATACATTCACTTCTTCTGTGATGACCAAGACCACACTTTAAGGCAAAAAACTTAAAAAATAAAGCACTATACAAATAAAAAAATAAAAAAAAAGAACTGAATCGTTTACTGTGCTTGATATTGTATTTTCCCTTCCTTCCTTCCTTTCACTCTTTCCTTTCTTTCCTTTTTCTTTTCTTCTTTCCTTTCCTATACATTCCTTTTTTTTTTTTTTTTTTTGCTGTGAAATCTTCAGCCATAATGTTTTACAATGCGAATATATTTACGTTTAAAAAAGTTATTAAAATCAAAGAAAGACTTTATTTTCTCCAAAATGAACGTCATGGGGGTCCTTTTTTTGTATTAAACAAATCCACTTTAAAGTGAATTATCTTTTTTTTATTGCTATCAATTGCATCCCAATTTGAATTCGATTCGATATACGGTGAAGTTTGGTCACATTCTGGGGTAGACATGGCATTAAATCATGAATGATGAAGATATAGAAAAGACTGTTTTAAGGAATGGACCTATTGTGTGCACCTCATCATAAGATTGGTATGTGCTCCTTGAGCATCCCATTCCACATCGAGTTCCTATGTGCTGAATTACCTCCACTCTTCAGGGAAGATGTTCCACTAGATTTTAGAGTGCGCTTCTGAAGATTCATTGTCATTTAGCGTTGTCCCTGTGCTAACCACGTCTCCACAGCTCTCATCCCACTCGTTCTTGTTCGGTCTCTCCAAAACTGTTGTATGAAAGATATCCAAAAGTATCGACGCAGAGAATAAATGTTTATACCCTACTGATTACTAAGATACCATTGAATTACATATCAGTACTTAATGAACAAAGACATTGTTGAAGGCCATACATGGTACTGTTCATCCCAAAGGTGTTCAGAAGGGTTGTGAGGTCAGAGCTCTATAGCAGGAGATCTTTCACTCCATCCCATGTAAAGCACATCTTCATGAAGGTGGCTTTGGGCACAGGGGTATTACCATGCTGGGACAGGTTTGGGTCTGCTAGTGCAAAGGGTAAATATAATGCTACCACATCCAATTGTTTTTTAACTCGTCTGTCTCTTTTAATATAATAATGTACAATGTGGTATCAAAACATTTGAAGGCTAATCTGATGCTAAGGAAGATTGAACATGTACTTAAGTAAAAAGTAGTCATTACTAGTACCTGTTTGTTTCATGCTGGTAACTGGACCTCACATCATATTAATATATTAATACAAAATAATTAAAAAATGTGTTCCCTAATAAATGTATCCAGACTGAACATCCACCATGTAGAACACAAGCAGAGAAAAGATGATGATGATCAGGAAAGTCTCTGTTCTCAGTCATGTTTACATCACTGACTCCCTCTGTCTCATCCACGTGAACCCCAGACTTCTTGTTGCCTTCTGCACCAATATACTGAAAAAGCTACGAGAAGAAACGGGTTGATATGCTGAAAAACGGCGCAATGAGAAGAAAAAATATTGATCATGTGGCCAAATAGATTCAAACTAAAGTAACGATTCTGGATTGAGAATGTAGTAGAAAGCACAGATTTTTGTGTACAAAATGTAATGAGTGAAAGTCCGAAAATAAATAGTGAAATAAAGTACTGATACCAGAATAATCCACTTAAGTACAGTATTTGTACTTCATTACTTTCCACCTCTGCATCACGGACAGCAAGTCAGAGCAAAGAACAAGCGTGAAATTCTGCATGGATCTGGGCAAATTTGTCACAAAGACGTTCGACACGACATACTGCAACTCGTGCATGATGATCGTCGGAGAACATTCCACACTTCCGCACCCAACCTTCTTGCCAGATTACGCTTCCTCTTCCCGAAGATGAAGATCCGGCTCGAAGGTTATCTCTTTTCCTTTCCTCCTTCCTTCTATTCTCATTTCCTTCCTACCTTCCATCCCCCATCCTCCTTTTTTTCTTTCCCTCTTTTTCCTTCCTTCCTTTCTTCCTTCCTTCCTTCCTTCCTTCCTTCCTTCCCTCCTTCCCGTTGCAGAGATCAAGCGCCAATCGCAGAAGGTGATCAACACGCTTCGAAAAAGAAGACTTCCAGGACACGTTCAAGAAGTGTCAGGAACACAGGGGGCGCTCTATTGCTGTGCAAGGGGACTATTTTGAAGGTGACGGTGTGCAAACGTAGATAAATAAAGTACTTTCTCGTAAACAAAGAGAGTCTTGAAACTTTTCGACGCCACCCCGTATTGAAAGATTGTTATAATCCTGAATAGATCTAAAATATAACTCTATAAGATCGCACTTTGTTTTGTGTGTATGAAAATCCACTAGTGTTTATGTACTAGAGTTGCGGCTCAGTATTATTTCTCCAGTTCCTACACATAGGAGACAAGCCGTAGTAGATCCTTCCCCCGTTTTCAAAAAGACACAAAACAAGCAGGCGATTATTCAGTGCCACGTACATGTCCGTGATCTCGGGCCGTTTCGTTGCACGAGGTGAAACTTTTGTTCTGCGCCTCTACACAGAGAAAACGAGAGGCCTTGCAAGCGCCGTGCTCCTCTTCAGGAACAGAGCACATACCTGCCGTGGAGCACAGAACACGAGTGTGCACTCGCGCTCATCACGAATTAATGGATAGCGGGGTGATCGCAGGGCTCAGGTTTCTTTTTCAAGGGAAATATTCAGCGTGGCGACATTGTTCGCACTTTCGAACACTGCTTTATTAAGTACCTTTTGAGACGGGTTTTACGAAGCGTGCTATTGTATGATGAAAATAAATGATGAAGAAGTGACAAACGAGTGAGCTGTTTGTTCACATGCTAATGTGAGTTTTTTTCTTCTTCAATTGTATGGATATGAACATTACAGCAGCTTCAAACTCCCATGTAACGCAGTGTAACACCGGATCCTGAGTTAAATACTGTCAGTACATCAAAGACCTGGACATGCTTATGAGTTTATCTAGATCAGTATATTTCAGGTAGTGTTTGTGTAGTCATTGTGTGTAGTATTGTTGGCTGTGTGTGCTATTTGGTATTTGCAGGTAGTGTTCATGATGGCGTGTATTGTATTTGTGTATTTGGCATTCACTGGTAGTGGTTATAGTGCTGTGTGTAGTATTTGTACGCTTGGTATTTGCAGGTGGTGTTTGACAGCGTGTAGTATATGTTTAGTATTTCCAAGTAGTGTTTATAACATTGTGTGTAGTATTTGCATGGAATTTGTTTTTTTGTATTTGCAGATGTTTATGATACAGTGTGCAGTATTTGTGAGTTTGGTATTTGCAGGTAGTGTTTGCGATGCAGTGTGTAGTATTTGTGTGTTTGGTATTTGCGGGTAGCGTTTAGGATGCGGCGTGGAGTATTTGTGTGTGTGGTATTTGCGGATAGTGTTAATGATGCTGTGTGTAGTATTTGTGTGTTTGGTATTTGCGGGTAGCTTTTATGATGCTGTGTGTAGTATTTGTGTGGTATTTGCAGGTAGCGTTTAGGGTGCTGCGTGGAGTATTTGTGTAGCGTTTAGGATGCTGCGTGTTTAGTATTTCCAAGTAGTGTTTATGATGTTTTGTGTGGTATTTGCAGGTAATGTTTGATACTGCATGTGGAATTTGTGTGTGTGGTATTTTTATTTTATATTTAAGAGTAGTGATTATGATGCTTCAGTATTTTTTTTGTATTTGTGTGCCTGGTATTTCTACATAGTGTTTATTAGGGTGTGTGTGATATTTTGCATTTAGTATTAACAGGTAGTGTTTATGACATTGTGTGTAGTATTTGCATGTAATATTTTTTTGTATTTGCAGATGTTTATGATACAGTGTACAGTATTTGTGCGCTTGGTATTTGCAGGTAGTGTTTGCGATGCAATGTGTAGTATTTGTGTGTTCGGTATTTGCAGGTAGTATATGTTTAGTATTTCCAAGTAGTGTTTATGATGTTTTGTGTGGTATTTGCAGGTAATGTTTGATACTGCATGTGGTATTTGTGTGTGGTATTTTTATTTTATATTTGCGGGTAGTGTTTATGATGCAATGTTTAGTATTTCTGTGCCTGGTATTTCTACATAGTGTTTATTAAGGTGTGTGTGATATTTTGCATTTAGTATTAACAGGTAGTGTTTATGACATTGTGTGTAGTATTTGCATGTAATATTATTTTGTATTTGCAGATGTTTATGATACAGTGTACAGTATTTGTGCGCTTGGTATTTGCAGGTAGTGTTTGCGATGCAATGTGTAGTATTTGTGTGTTCGGTATTTGCAGGTAGGGTTTGACAGCGTGTAGTATATGTTTAGTATTTTCCAAGTAGTGTTTATGATGTTTTGTGTGGTATTTGCAGGTAATGTTTGATACTGCATGTGGTATTTGTGTATGGTATTTTTATTTTATATTTGCGGGTAGTGTTTATGATGCAATGTTTAGTATTTCTGTGCCTGGTATTTCTGCCTAGTGTTTATTAAGACACTTCACACAAATACCACACACTGTTTTTTGCAGGTAGTGTTTGACAGTGTGTGGTATTTGTGTGTAGTGTTTATGGTGCATTGTGTGATATTTAGCATTTAGATTTAACAGAAAGTGTCAAACACTACCTGCAAATACCAAACCCAAAAATACTTCACAATGCACCATAAACACTACACACAAATACCACACACTGTCAAACACTACCTGCAAAAAACAGTGTGTGGTATTTGTGTGAAGTGTCTATGGTGCATTGTGTAGTATTTGTGCATTTGGTATTTGTGTGTAGTGGTTATGATGCATTGTGTAGTATTTGTGTGTTTGGTATTTGCAGGTAGTGTTTGACAGTGTGTAGATTTTGTAAGAACTTTGTCCTGTTTTTGTTGTCAGTCGCTCAGCTTTTACCCGTGCCAAACAACACAATAATCGTTTTTACTTAAACATCACTAAGTTGGTGGTACCCTCGTGTGTGTGTGTGTGTGTGTGTGTGTGTGTGTGTGTGTGTGTGTGTGTGTGTGTGTGTGTGTGTTCAGAAAGCACTTCATTTAGCCTATTTTGTTAGTCATTTTTGTTTATTTTCCAAACAGAATGATTGCCTGGCGGGGAATCGGCGCACTCCTGAAGTGCTGCCAGTGGGTTTAAATATTTCTGTCTATGTTTTCCCCACACATCCTTTCTCACTCCTGCTGTTTATGCATTTCTTCCCATTTTTAACCTTTTTATAGCGAAGATTGGACACCCAGCACTCCGCCTCCGATCTCTCGGCTCGCCCTCTTTACAACTCGCCAAGCCTCTTTCTTATTAACACCTTAATCACGTTTCATTCATAAACCTTCAGCATCAAGCCAAACACCTCCAGAAAACATGTGCAGCTCTGCCCGCTGACTGAAAGTGTTTTGTAACGTCGCAGCACAACTGTGTGATTTCCTTTTCTACTTCATTCACACACGTACACAAAGACAGAGACAGACACATACCGACATCCACGAGCAGATCCCACCGCACAGAACCATAGCTGGCCTTTTTAGAGCCCACTTAATAATGTCTCCATTCAGGGACAGACAGGAAGAAGTGTGTGTGTGTGTGTGTGTGTGTGTGTGTGTGTGTGTGTGTGTGTGTGTGTGTGTGTGTGGGCCAGAAAGGATTCGGAAGAGGAAGTTTGTTGTCCGTACACAATTCCATGTGTGACACATTAAAGAGAGTCACACACTGAACTGCACTAAAATCTAAAGTAATGATATTTTATAAATTGGTATTTTTTGTTGACCAGGTTTATAGAAGACAAACTATATTTTTGCAGCAATTGTGTACGTTCTGTATTTATGGTGTGTTTTTTTTATTTATTTTTTTTATCCTGAATCAAAATGTCTTTGCTGGTTTAAGGGCACAGAGACAACAGTTTTTCTGCAGTATTGTCACTTTATAAGTGTATGTTACTTTATAAGCAGTGTTTCTTATAATTTTACTCAAATATAGTCCTCTAAAAGTAAACCTGCAAACGCCTAAATACTGCAAACATCTGCACATCATCATAAACACTACCTGTGTGTAGTATTTGTGTCTGGTATTTGCAGGTAGTGTTTATGGTGCTGTGTATAGTTTTTGCGGGTAGCGTTTAGGATGCCGCGTGGAGTATTTGTGTGTTTGGTATGTGCGGGTAGCGTTTAGGATGGCGTGTGGAGTATTTGTGTGTTTGGTATGTGTGGGTAGCGTTTAGGGTGGCATGTGGAGTATTTGCGTGTTTGGTATTTGCGGGCAGCGTCTAGGATGCTGCGTAGAGTATTTGTGTGTTTGGTATTTGCAAGTAGCGTCTAGGATGCTGCATGGAGTAGTTGCGTGTTTGGTATTTGCGGGTAGCGTCTAGGCTGCTGCGTGGAGCATCTGCGCGTTTGGTATTTGCGGGTAGCGTTTAGGATGCCGCGTGGAGTATTTGAGTGTTTGGTATTTGCGGGTAGCGTTAAGGATGCCGCGTGGAGTATTTATGTGTTTGGTATTTGCGGGTAGCGTCTAGGATGCCACGTGGAGCATTTGCGTGTTTGGTATTCGTGGGTAGCCTTTATGATGCCGCGTGGAGTATTTGAGTGTTTGGTAGTTGCGGGTAGTGTTTAGGATGCTGGGTGGAGCATTTGTGTGTTTGGTATTTGCAGGTAGCGTTTAGGATGCCTGTGTGGAGTATTTGTGTGTTTGGTATTTGCGGGTAGCGTTTAGGATGCTGGGTGGAGTATTTGAGTGTTTGGTATTTGCGGGTAGTGTTAATGATGCTGTGTGTAGTATTAGTGTGTTTGGTATTTGTGGGTAGGTAGCGTTTATGATGCAGCAGTATGTACTCAAAGCACCACATTTGAACTGCACTAATTTGAGCTACACAAGGACAGGATTTGTATGATCCTGTCAAGCGGACAAAAGGATCGGATTTATTCAGTAATTTCATTATTATATATGTAACAAAAATGTAATTCAGCTCACCGTAAAGGCAGAATCAGTGGGAGCTTCATTTATCGATGCATGGTAAAGAAAACGAACTGAAAACAAATACGGAAATTTGGTGGTCATATTTTAAAAAATAAACAAAAAAACAACACTGCAGAACGTAAAAGTAAAAAATTTTTTACATAAAATAAAATAACTTTTTTGTGCTTGGGGTAGTTGTTGGGGACCCCTAATGTATGTAGGTCTTTAAGCTATTTTTTATGTTTTTCTGTATTTGTTATATAAAAATACATTGGAATTGTAACATTATATATTCACATCAAATGATCTATAAAATGCAGCACACAAACAATCCAGGAATTTCTTACAATGTGTTGGAATGTGGTGTGTGTTGTCATGTTTCCGGTTGCGTCTGCGTTTCCTCCTCCTCAGGACTACTTTCCCACGGGAGCTCGATCTCCCGAATACCTGTGGAATAAAATCATGTACACATCCAGTTATGTAGTTCACTTGTGTACCTCAACTCTACGCTTCACCCTTCAACCTCCAACCCGTTCTGAACAAATACTGAAGAAAATAAAAGATCGGGGTTGAGAGTCACATTCGAGTCTCGAGTCTAAACTGAGTTTATTAAGTAAAGAGTCTTGTGACGAATATTATAATAGGAACATTATGGTCATAATGAATCATAGAACTTTGGATAATGAAGTACATTTTAAATACTTTCATACTTTTACTCAAGTGGAAGGTTAAAGGAAGCACTTTTACAGAGTGATATTTTACAGAGTGCATCTACTTTTGTAAGTACATGGTTTGTGTATTTTGTTTACTGGTTATTGGCTATGACACAGGTGCATTGTGGGTAGGGTTGGTGGATGGTTAAAGAATAGATTTTTGTTTCCCTTCAATAAGTATATAAGTAATATATAAGTATTTGTATCCAGAATGCGTCTCTGATGGTGTATATTTCTGTAACGTACTGTGTGTATATGTGCGAGATCTTTTCTTACCCAGAATGCCCTGCTCTTCTAGCTCCTGCTCGATCTTGTGCAAACGGTTGTACTTGTTCATCCTCCCTCCTCCGGTAAGCCCACCTAGCTTAATGAATGTTACACCCAGACCTACAGCCTACACACACATGAGTAAAAAGTTACTAATACGCAATGTAAATACTAATAAAACCCTAAAAGAAACCAAAACTCTAAAGTCTCACCACATCTATCATGGAGTCATCACCGATCTCGTCACTGTTCACAGCTAGAATGGTCTCTCCCTCTGTAAAGAAAACGTTTCCGGTTTTTGAAACATGTTTCTATGTAACATAAAGACAAAACACACAAGAATTGGACAGGGAACGACTGGAAGAAGTTCTGTGGCGTACGAGTCCAAATTGGACATTTTGTCTGTCTCTGAAAGAAGAACTTGTGTAAGACGGAGAACCGAAGAGAAGATGTTAGAAGACTCTCTCACCCACACAAACATGGAAGACTTTTGGAGACTTTTTTCCGGGTGAAAGGAAGCAACATGGCAACCATTTACATACTACAACACCACGCAATTCCGTCTGGACTGCGGCTCATTGGAACCGACTTCACCATTCAACAAGACGATGAGCCGCAGCTTATGTCTGAGTTCTTTAAGCGTTATTTAGAGAGCAGACAGTGGGCTGAAGTGATATCTATCGTGGAATGACCTGCTCAGTCACCACATCTACATCCTAATGAACTGCTCTGGGATGAACTGGATCACAAGAAAGAAATCTCCAAATAGTAAAAAAACACCTTTGGTGAGTGAGAATAAATTGTTGTGTTTTCTCTTTCTTTCAGTCTCCCTTTTTCTCACTGTCTCTCTCCCAATACAGTGGCCATGAGAGTTATTCATCCAGCGTCTATGCAAGTCATGTGTGTGTTTAGCTCAGTGAGTGTGTGCTGTTTAACAGCTGTGGTTGAGGGTGTATATGGTTCTTTTGTGGCAGAGCTGCAATGCAGTGGAAATGTTTTCTTTTTTTTTGTGGTGGGTTTATTAAGTTCATTTTCATGGCAAAGAGGGACTTGGGAATTAATTGCAATTCATCTGATCAGTCTTCATAACCTTCTGGAGTATATGCAAATTTTGGTCATAAAAACTGATGCAGCAAATATTGTGAATTCTGTGTCATTCTCAAATCTGGCTCGATGGTGCATCTTTTGCACTCCAATAATATATTATTATAATATAATAATATAATAATACAGGTAGTCCTCTACTTAGGATGACGATACGTTACGACGACCACATCGTAAGTCAAAAATATCGTAAGTTGAAGATGGTGCTATGATTGTGACGCTTTCCTGCTTCATGATGATTTATCATTTTCATTTTCTGCTCTAAACTGGTGGTTTCCTCTTCTTATTTTTAGAAGCAGGAGACATACTTGGGCACTTGAAAGACACGGTTTAATCACAAAAAGTGCTGTTTGAGACCGCTAGCGAGAGTGGGGCATCTCACAGGGCGAGAGATACGCTCGGCTCGTATCCTACATCGTACGCTGCTGCCTGTGCATGTTCTCAAAATTTTTTTAATATTTGTACAATTTTGTCGTATCGCTCCCGTCATCGCAAGATCGAAAAAACTCTGACACCGCCCGCATCGATATAATATAATATTATTGTATATATGTATATTTAGATTAGATTTATTTATATACATTGCAATTTGCACTTCTGCTTAGATTTCTTTGGCCCTGTACTAGTGCTCTGCACAATCACAAAGTCTAATCTAATCTAATCTAAAGAAGTTTTATTTTATTTAATTATTTTTTTTGACTGTTTGAATGCAAATCCTTTACTGTCTTGAAAAATGTTGCTGTACAGATATTTATGAATCAGACTATAAATGATAACCAATCTTGGCTGCCCTTCTTTAATTTTTGATCGAGTATTTAAATTTTGCAAATTGGGTTTCAATGATTTCGCTAATGTTCCACAGCAAAAATCAGATGATCATAATATTCAAAGTTTGTCATTTCCAGTTCTACTTCATAACTGGATCAGTTTTAGGATATTTAGTCACGTGGAAATGAACCGGCAGCAGTCGAAGGCAGGGGCCTTGACAAGCCCGATCCCTGGACACAGAGAAGTGTCTGGGGAATCTACTTAGACTGCTGCCCCGCGACCCGAATTACGGATAAGCGGGAGAAGATGAAATGAAATGAAATGAACGTGGTGTGTTTCTCCCTCGTCGAGGTGTGGAGTTGATTTTGTACAATAGGTATATTGTAACCCGTAGCCACATCCGTGTACGTTTCCTTTGTGTGACACGTTAAAATGAAGGTCTGCGTTTACATAATGCACTCAATAGCTTTCTCTCTCTCTTTCCCTTTCCCTCTCTTTTTCACTGATGTCCTTCAAAAACTTTTCAGCGAGCTAATGTCTAATAAAGTGTCTCCTCTTTCTGTCAGTCTCTCTCTCTCTCTCGATGTCTCTCTCCCAATACAGTGGCCATGAGAATTATTCATCCAGGGCCTATGCAAGTCATATGTGTGTTTAGCTCAGTAAGTGTGTGTTGTTTAACAGCTGCGGTTGAGGATGTATATGGGTGCACATCTTTGTGTGTGCAGAGTTCGGTCTCTCTTTTCATTTAAACAAGCAGTCAAATTGGATTTCTTTTCCCCTATTATGCACTTCCTCTGTCTTGCATTCATTCGCAGTATGGATGCTTAGATCCCATTGTATTTTGCTTTTTAATACAAAATCTATACTAAAGCTCCTGGATTTCACTCATGCACTCATTATTTTTGTATCTACTTGTGAATTGAGTTGTTTTTTTTTTTTTTTAAATGTGTAAGTATGTTAGTCATTACTGCAGCCCTGACCAGACGGTCGCTATATAAACACATCGTATACTGTTCCTTGTTTATGTTACAAAAAAAAAAAAGTTGTTTTCTGTAACAACTTTTTTCACTCATATCACTTTTTTTTTTTTATGCATCCTAATGTGTTACGATTTAAATAAATCATTAATATCCTGTTCATTTTGTCAGACTGAGAGCAGGATCCGACGCCTACCTGTTCGCTCTGTGACGGAATGGAGAAGGTCGGTGAGGGTCATCTCGCTTCTATGTCTAAGAGTGACCCATGTGACCCCAGGGGGAAGGGGCTTGGCCTTCTTCCAGTTAAGACAGGCCCTGAACGCTGCATCTGCAATTAAGCAACAAGACTGGCCAGTAATAGAGCTCAGCTTTTGCCACTGTTCCACATCCTGTACAAAAAGAAAAGAAGGGTTGCCAGATTTAATTTTTTGTAAGAGACATATTAATCATAGTGACACCTGAACTCTAGGTTTCCTCAAGAAACCAGATACATGTAAATAGAATATACAAAATAAAATCAACAGGAAATTAAGTATAAACTGAAAGTATAAAATATAATACTGTATGTATGTATATATATATATATATATATATATATATATATATATATATATATATATATATATATATATATAGAGAGAGAGAGAGAGAGAGAGAGAGAGAGAGAGAGAGAGAGAGAGAGAGAGAGAGCAACTATTTTATTATATCTTCTCAAAGGAACAATACTATAGAAATTAAACTTGGATATATTTTAGAGGAGTCAATGTGCAGCTTGTACAGTAGTACAGATTTACAGCCATTATTGTATGATTCGCTGAAAGAAAGTTTATTGTTAAAATAACTGGCAACAAAAGTGAGTACACCCTAAGTGAACATGTCAATACTGTGTCCAAAGTGTCAATAATTCTTGTGAGCACATTGTTATCCAACACTGTTTTAATCCTCCTGGGCATGAAATTTTTCAGAGCTGCACAGGTTGTTGCTGGGATCCTCTTCCACATCTCAATAATGACATCACAGAGCTGCTGGGTTCAACTTCTGTGATGGACCCTTGTGAGTCCTGTTCCGAGTGGAACCCGTCTTGGAAAACCTCTGTATGACCCTGAAGACTGTACTGTAACAGTTTCAGGGTGATGCTAATCTTCTTATAGCCGAGGCGTCTTTGTGGAGAGCAACAATTCTAATTCTCAAATCATCAGAGACTCTTTACCATGATGTGCGTGTTGAACATCCAGTGGTCAGAATGAGAGAATTGGACTAAAAGCACCACATTTTAACTGCTTTAATACAAAATACACAAATTTATATGGTTCTGTCAAGCAGACAAAAACATAAACATGATGAATAGGACATGTGGCTTTGCATGTTTACATCACGTACAGCTGTTACCACTTAGGGTGTACTCACTTTTTTTGCCAGTTATTTAGAAAATAATGGCTGTATGTTGAGTTATTTTTTAGAGGACAGTAAATCTGACTGTTATACGTTATAAGTTTCATTTCTACAGTATTGTCCATTGAGAAGATATAATAAAACAGTTCCTGAAATGTGAGGGGTGCACTTACTTTTGTGAGATACTACACATTATATATATATATGTGTGTGTGTGTGTGTGTGTGTGTGTGTGTGTGTGTGTGTGTGTGTGTGTGTGTGTGTGAGAGAGAGTAAACATGAAACATACTTCTTTCCTGAGGGGGTCAATAAGGGCCACAATAGCTGGATATTTACTGATCAATCCCGCAAGCATGTCCACCAGCTCATCAGGAGACTTCTGAGTTCCTGCCATCACCTCATATTTGCCTCTAGACTAGGATGCACAGAAAAAGACTAATTCCAACAAGCAAACACAAGAGCTGAGAAGATCTAATGGAACTGTAATGAATAAACTGTAATGAATGGACATTTTGTGCCACCCAGGTGAGAATGGGTTCTCTTTTGAGGCTGGTTCTCAAAAAAATGAATTGAATGGAAGATCTTTGGGATGAATTCACTTTCCCCCACAATGGAAAAGATCTTTATTTCCTTTGACTGTAGAGAATAAAGCCTGAAATTAGTGAAATGGTGACAATTTTTCGTGATTCGATTCTTTACTCTCACATTAGCAGTTCTGATTTGACAGTAACTCCTGAGCAACCATGGAGTAAAAACTTCTAAATGTACTGAAGAATATTTCAAGCATAGAAATACTTTTATTGCAACTTTACTGTTATAAGAAACAGTAACAGTTACCACTCAGAGGTTTCATTTCCAAAAACACATTATCCTGATGTGTTCTATTCCCATTCATACGACAGAAATGTGTGAATGATTGCTCATTTATTATTATTATTATTAAATATATACTAGGGTTATAGTTACATTTAATGTTGGAGAACCTGTTCATCACTTGCAAAATAGAATAAAAAGCGCAAGACTTTTCCGTGGTAAATATGGGAATTGGGTGGACACTGGAGAACAAAGCTTTCTTTGATCAACATTTCACCATGTCGTCAATTAAAAGTCTCAGTTTCCTCCCCAGCAGTGGCAGCTTGGTGGTGCTGGGATTTAAACTCTCAACCTTCTGATCAGAAGTCCAACATCTTAAAAAACTAAGCTAGATTAAATGTCCACCATACAAGTCCCCTTTATGACCTAACTAGAAAAACAGTGTTATATTAGATCAAGCACTGACTCATCGATGATTTTGAAATAACGCTAGTAGTTTTGTCAGCATGCAGGTACAGAAGATTATTCAACACCTTGTGATCAATCGGATTTAAGAATGTTTTCTCGGACACCAGGGCTCCAACACCAGGAGGGCGGCGCCAGTGAGCGCCCCTACCCATTTAAATTATTTACCTGTTTTTTTTGCTGAAGTTTTATATATTTACATGCTTAAATTCAGACAATTTTGCAATGATTATTAAATGTGTCAGGTTTTTTTTTTATGGAAGGTTGTGAATGATTTGTGGGGTGGAGCATTGTGGAACACACCTCTGTTTTTCTTTGATTTAGAGGTTGGCTTCTACTTACATAGTCGAAGAGTAGATGAGCAGCGCAGTTTATCGCAAGCCGGAGCTCGGTGCCGATCGGCAGGCCCAGGTTCAAACACGCCTCCATCAAAAGATCGAGAGCTTGTTCGGCACGTTCAACCCCGAGCTGAATAGCGCCACCTTCTGAAACCCCCGTTACCGTAGGCTTAGAGTGAGAGAGTAATTATGACATTACATGGCAACTCATTGTATATTTTATAGGTAATTTACAGGTGGTGATGATCCAGGGTTAAAGATAGAAGCCTTACCCCTGACTTCCCCGTTGTAGTAGCAACTATTCTTCTTATCTCTCTCTGAATATCACGACTCATCTCGATGATCTGAACACATAAAAATACATATGCATACATTAGTAAGATTTCCAGCATAGAAAGATCACTTGGAAGAAATAGAAAGCACACTATGGAAGTATTATTATTATTATTATTACTGATTTTGCTTGTGATCAATCATTATATTTCTCTGAAATGCCTTCAGCTTTCCTACTGACTTCAAGTGAGACACAGTGGCTCAAGAGAAGGAAAAAAACCAAAAACTACAACTGAAATGAAATATACGAGGTGGTATCAAAGAGTTTCGAGACTAGTTCTGTAACACGCCAACAGATGGCAGCACAAGGCTGCACGCACGATCACAGGGAGCACTGACCTTCATAAATCAGTGTGGCAAAAAATATCATCCTATGTACATCGGGAGCAGTCCAAATGATGCGAGAACAGTCACAAGAACACTGGGAGCACTGTGTTGTTGTGCAAGGGGACTATTTTAAAGGTGATAGTGTGCAAACGTAAAGTACTTTCTTGTAAACCGGGCTAGTCTCGAAACCTTTTTAAACCACCTCTAATAAAAGCTAGATAAAATATGAATTAGTAAAAATAACACAAAATAAATAACGCAATCTGTGTGTGTACTTCTCCGGCTCTGTGTGGTACAGAGGGCAGCAGGATGACCTCCTCCAGCAAGTTGAGCTTTCCAGCTGAAGCTTTTCCACAACTTATCATTGACACCAGCAGCCTGGGCATGAGGACCGTTAGATCCTGAGAAAGATCATTGGAAACAGGAAGAAAAAAATAAAATCATGAAAGAAGGTATGAGTATGAGAGAAAGAGAGAGAGAGAGATGATGAGAAAGACACAATCAGATAGCAGCTGGAGGTTTTTATTTATTTTCCAATTCCCTTTCTGCTCTTATTTAGTGTGGTATACATCAGTAGTTTTACACTGCCTCCAGATGTTGGTTTCCCTCCTTTGATTCGCTGTTACACTGGGGTTATGTTACGCTCTGTGTGTGTGTGTGTGTGTGTGTGTGTGTGTGTGTGTGTGTGTGTGTGTGTGTGTGTGTGTGTGTGCACCTACCTGCGGGTCTCTGAGAGTGAAGATGTGTTTGTAGAGGGGTGTGGCTGTGAGACTCGAAGCAGACTTGGCCGCTGCCATCGACAGAGCGCCTACTGCCATCGCCCCTGGCAACACGGGCTCCGGTTTCTCAGGAGGAGGGAGAGGCTTCTCTCGGGCACTGCCTTTCTTACCTGGAAATACAACAGGTCTCACCACCTTCATCACAACTCCAATACTATTAGTAATACTACTACAGCATCCATGTTCGAGCATCAATACCAATACAGCAGCATTAACAATAGAGCATCCACCTCAATGCTGGAGCGTCAATACCAATTGAACGCCATCCAAACGGATACCAGAGCATCGACGCTGAACTTAGAGCCTATTTAATTCTCACTCTACCTTTCTCTCCTTTCTTCTTGTCTTTGCCGGAAGCAGGTGGAGGTGGGGGGGTTGCCGTGTCGGATGTTTGTTCGTTCTTCTCCTCTTCCTCACGTTTTTGTTCCTTCTCACGAGCATCTTGGTCTTCAAGGTAACGGACCATGTAGAAATCACTGGCACACACACACACACACACAAAGATCAGTTGAATTAAATTTAAGTGTGTGTGTGTGTGTGTGTGTGTGTGTGTGTGTGTGTGTGTGTGTGTGTGTGTGTGTGTGTGTATATGTGTGCATGCCTACCTACCTGAGCATTTTGTCCAGGTGTGTTTGCTGGGTGGGATTAAATCCATGCACCATGGAGCTCAGATGATCTTTGATCCAAACCAGTGCCACCTCCACGAAAGCTCGATGCTGGTTGCCATTGGCAACCACATTCTGTATCTCTGTGCCATCACCATCCAAACCAGTAACCACTGCATTGCTGATTAACTACAGAACAACCACACACAACTAATCACCATCTACAAAGTACAACTGCATAAATATATGTGTACAACAGAGCATGTCCTCTTCTCATGATGTGTATACATCCTGAGTCACACACATTTGGCCTGACATTTATCTGTCCGAATCATGAGCAAATCAACATAGGCTTCATCCGATGTGTTCGAGTGCAGCTTCTCAGCTCCACGCGTGGACAATCATGGACCTGTCGAGTTATTTTTAAACCCTTCATGAGCTCGTACAGGTGTGTTTGAAGTACACTAGGCTTGAAACTCTATGAGTCAATGGCTTTGTCATTAAAGAACTCCTGTGTTTCCCCGTGCGACGCATGGAAAACACCTACGCAGGGAATCTGTCAGCGAGTGCCAGCCTACCTTCTCTTCGTTCCTGACGATGCAGTAAACATCCACCTGCAATGCCGCTTCGCCCCGGCCGTCATACACCTCTCTGCCCATGAGCGCACTAATCACAGGTGTGTGTGACAAGCGGGAGAAGTGGTTTGCCTGATTTAATTAAAAAAAACACACAGAGATCAAATCCTGGTTCAATAAACTCATGATTGTTAAACTTAAATTTACATTCGCAGCATTTCTTTTTATCAGACGTCATCCAGGGTTCTTTACAATTATATATACGACTAAATAGTTAACAACTTTGCTTAAGGGCCCAGCAATGGCAGCTTGATGGTGGGATTTGAACTCATGACCTTCTGAGCCACCACTAAGCTTCCACTACTACGAACCTGTAAGCAAATCAATACAGGGAGGAAAGATATTACAGCGGTCAGTCGATTTAAATATTAAATCGAAAATTATCATAAGTTAATTAATGATTAATCGCAACTAAATCGCACATTTTAATTCATGCTAAATGTATACTATTTTAACGCTTTTCACGTTTTTAATACTTCAATCAACAAATACGGATGTTTTATGCAAATGTATGTTTATTATTAGTGAAGCTAAACTCGACAAATGGTGTTTTAAAAGACGTAAATCATCAGGACACCAAACGGAACTTTGTTTCCACACGGACGGTTTTAATAACCGGATGTGCGCATCATGGCGGATTTTGGTGCTTTATTTGAGACTTGGCGCTTCAGTAATACAAATGTTTACTGATTAAAAAAAGATTTTTTCGGTGAATTAAAAAAAAAAAAATCTGAGTAAAGAAAGGACGTTGTGAATAAACGTGTGTTGCGTTGCAGGTTTTAACTTTTTATTTATTTATATTTATCTATTTAGGTGGTCAAACGGAAACGCATTAATCGCACGTTAATAAGATCACTGCCATTAAAATTCATTTGCGCTAATTTTAACATTATATATAAATAATAAGGGGCGGAGCTAAGGGGTGGCCCCACTTGTAATTCCATTTTTAAAATACCAAAATAATTTCTTGAAAATAAATTATTTAAAATAAATAATCTCGAATATTGGTCTCGTGAGAGTTTTCAAAAACTATGACTACATTTTATGTGAATTTTATATGCATTTTAATTCATAATAACACATTGTAACAAATTGCACATTATACATGTTTGTGATTTGGACACCTACAATACTTTTCCAGGTGTGTTTGCATTAATGATATTTTCTGTGCCACCCCAGAGTGTGTGTGTGTGTGTGTGTGTGTGTGTGTGTGTGTGTGTGTGTGTGTGTGTGTGTGTGTGTGTGTGTGTGTGTGTGTGTGTGTGTGTGTGTGTGTGTGTGTGTGTGTGTATATACACACATGTCTCCCTATTGGCAGTGCAGCTGTTTGTCATTATTTTAAATTAATCGAAACCAAAAACTGTGCATATAAATGCTAATTAAAAAACTTTTCATACCATATATCCATAAATATCGTGTGGCTTCGCAGAAAACATCTCATTGAGAACATTTTCCAGCTCCTGTGGCACACCGTTGGCTCTGTAATACTCCACTGCCTTGTTCTTCAACTCATAAAACTCTTTATCCTCCTTCGATACTCTGCTTTTGCACAACTCGACGCCTTTAAACGACATTTTGCGGCTGATCCGAATAAGATCAGTTCAGGTCAGTTCACACCTCTCAGGGTAGGAAAGCGCTGTTTGTGTACTGCGGTTGCTCGGCAACACGCTCTGTACTATCGCGAGATTTTACGCCTCTGTTCAAATGTTCTGTAATATCGCGAGACTTCGGGGCCGCATACTAGAGAGTCCAAAAAGTTGCGTGACGTCATATACTAATACTACAACTTTTACCGTGTCTACAGCAATTTTTCCTTAAAAAAACAAACAAAAAACGTTACACACTCCTATACATGCATGGCGGCTCACCTCTACAGCCCGTACAAGGTCATCTGTAAGGGCACGTGCAACTATTCAACACGTTAATTAGGATGTCTTAATTAATTCCCTTCGCCAACAACACCCCCCCACCCCCTTTCGCCACTTATTCCCCCGCCTGTTGTTGCCATGGCAACGCGCCGGGTGTAATCGCTCCCTGATTGGTTTCTAGGACTTCCTTATAATGAATGAATGTGCGCAAAAAAAAATAAAAATGTTTAGTTTCAATAAAATGTAGGCTACATTTTCAATTCAGCTGAATAAAGATGGCATTTCTCGGTCATTATTACACGCTCTGGAGAGAATCTGGGGTTCATTATAATCATTTTAATTATATAGAAGATTTGTTTATGTATATCGGCATTTTATATCAATTATCAATACAGAGCGTTTATAAAAGTGACCATGGCCTTTATTTATTTATTTATTTATTTATTTATTTATTTATTTATTTATTTATTTGTTATTAATTTTATTATCATTAATTAGTTTTTTTAAAAAATTGGATATATACACCCGAGGAAAGAAAGAAAGAAAGAAAGAAAGAAAGAAAGAAAGAAAGAAAGAAAGAAAGAAAGAAAGAAAGAAAGAAAGAAAGAAAGAAAGAAAAATAATTTGCAAAAATTATGTTTATTCTGAATCGGTTAAAATAAACTGTGTGATTTTTGTGATGCAAAACTAATAGAATGTTGAATTATGAAAAGTAGTTACGATAAAAAATAACAAATATGATCATATAAATGCAAATAGTCTAAAGACTTTTTCAGTATTGTCAAATAAAAAATTATGTACCGAGGACAAGACATAATAATAAAATAATATAAAACAAAACAAAAACCTATACTCTGATGCCCTGCTGATTTGTTTTTGTATTAATTCTGTCGCGACTAAATATCCGACATTAAAATAAAATCTTATAAATATCGCTTTTTAAAGTAAAAATGTTTTGCTTTTGGACTCGTGAACCGTGTATTACTGCAGGTCACGTGACTCGCACGTCCAACTGTCAAAGACGACTTAAAGAAGTCTGATGCGTGTTCTGCGTGTTAAAGTGGGTAAAGATGAATACAGTCTCTATCTTTCTCTCTTTATCTCTCTCCTCTTTTTCTCACTCATTTACCGAATTAATTAAATGCTTGTTTGGTTGATCTTTATACTATAAAATAAATCTAAAATAAATACAGGCTCTTCAGTATAAAACAAACAAACAAAAATATCAGAAATTGTTGTTTTGAAATGTTGCATGTTTTTGCTGCATGAACTCGGAGGGGAAAAAAACATTTTCTCCGACCTTGAGTTTATTCTGATCCGTAAAATAGCGTTAAATACAAATACAAACATCCGAAGTCGAACAAATGTTTATATTAATATCCTTCCTCAATTTAATGAATCAAAAATAGACAGATAGATAGATAGACCCTAGATTTATCTATCTATCTATCTATCTATCTATCTATCTATCTATCTATCTATCTATCTATCTATCTATCTATCTATCTATCTATCTATCTATCTATCTATCTATCTATCTATCTATCTATCTATCTATCTATCTATCTATCACTTATGAACTTATTAGTCTAACATTTATATTGAGACCCCAAGACCTCTAATCGATTTTTATTTCTTTTTTTTTTAGTTATTTAGTTTTTTTTGTTTGTTGTTGTTTTTTTTATTATTATTAATTTTTTTTATTACCACAGCACTCATAAATGTCGGCTATCAGTCCGAGCTGCAAAGAGACAAGAAAAATAAGTAAATGCGATCCGGAAATTATAAAATAAATAAATATAATAAACAGCGCGGCCTTGATTAACGGAAACATCTCTTACTAACATTTTATTATTATTATTGTTATTATATTATTAATATTATTATTATTATTATATTTAACAAATAGGTGTTAAAGACATTCTAAATAAAATTAAAACATTTCTTTTTTTATTAAATTCTCTACATTATATAGAGAATGTCATCTTTTTTTTTTTCTTTTTTTTTTTTTTTTTTTTTTCGTTTTTGGAGAAGTTTTATTAATTTTGTTGGAACATCTGTTAAAAAGGATCATCTGAAATAACCGAAGCGGAAACTGTGTGTGTGAAAGCTTTTCATTCCGAAATGCGTTCAGGTCGTGATCCTGCTTTCTTCACTCATTACGTCTTTTTTTTTGCTTTAAGTTTCTCTATATAGCTTTAGAGACTTAAAAGAATAATTACAAAATATACATGAATACATAAATACATAAATACATAAATACATAAATGCCCACTGGTTGATTGGGTTTGCTTTTTATATTTTTATATTTTATTTTTTTGTAAATATTTTATTTAGTCGTATTTTACTATACGTGATTTTTCTCGTGGTATAAAGTTCTGAAGCGATGGTGATTTTACTGTCAATTTAATTTTAATAATGAATTTATTAAATAACATTATTATTGTTAAAAAGTTGCATGGCTGATTGATGTTATTCTAATAATAAACTATAGATTTTTATGGCACATTAGTTAAGTTCCTTTTTTTATTTAACATACAAACAATACCATATATATAATTATTATTATTAATATTATTATTAATATTATTATTATTATTATTATTATTATTATTATTATTGTTGTTATTATTATTATTATTATTATTATTATTGTTATTATTATTATTATTATTGTTATTATTATTATTATTGTTATTATTATTATTATTATTGTTATTATTATTATTATTATTATTATTATTATTGTTGTTATTGTTATTTATGGTTATTACCTTTTAACATGCAATTGTTTAGGCTATTGTTTATAAACAATAAAAAATTATATTCAATGTGTGTGTGTGTGTGTGGGGGGTGGGGGGGGGGTGGGGGGGGATGGGGGGGGGGTACTTGTAAGTGCACATTATCTCTCACATATACTAAACAGCGCATTAGAAGTTAATCAGAAGGACTTTGCTCCGATCTGATCTCTCGAGGTTCACGTGCATGTCCTCCTTTTCCGGGACAGGAAGTTACCGGGAGGGTGCGCGAGAATGTGTGACGTCATACTGGCTCACACGTTTATTGGTGCGCTCGCCAGCGATCCTGCGCGCTTCTACTATAATAATAAAAATAAAAATAATAATAATAATAATAATAATAATAATAATAATAATAATAATAATAATAATAATAATAAAATTATAATATTTAGCAAAAACAGACGGAATTTTTTTAAATCTGTTTTACACGAAGCGGATTTTGTTTGAATCGGATCTTCTTCGTTTGTGTGATATTAATGATCATTTTTTTTGTTGGTGTTGAAAAGTTGCAGGTTCGAGGAGCTCGTGATTCGTGACTAATTTAAAACCTGTCCGGGAATGCAAAAGGGCTGAAACACAGTCGCCCCCATCCGGTCAGGGCTGTAAATAATAATAATAATAATAATAATAATAATAATAATAATAATAATAATAATAATAATAATAATATTAATAATAATAATAATAATAAAGTGTAAATAGTACTGTAATAAAAGATAATTCAATAAAAGATTTTTCAGAATTGTCGGATGAGTTTCATTGTAAAATAATTTCCTCCCTGATGCTGTTAAAACGAATCTCAAAACTAAACTCGGTTCATTTCTGTAATAAATGAATAATAACTGACCACTTTTCATTTCCATTCCTGTGGAATTCTCTTCTGCTGAATGTCGGGAAAACTCGAGGTGTCCATTTGGGATGTTAATGATTTTTGGGAAGAGCAGCGACGTGCACCATCTTCAGTTAGATCGTGTGAAGACCAAACAGGACCTGCGCTTTAATAACGCGCACACACACACACACACACACACACACACACACACACACACACACACACACACAGAGCCCCGATGCGATCCCGATCATTTGTCCTAATACATTTCAAGTATGGTGCATTAGGTGATGTGAGCATTTTTGCGCAAAATCCCTTTGCGCATTTGTACACTCAGAGGAAGGTCGTGAACGCAACACGGACAGGCTTGAAGGGCGCGCGCTCACACACACACACACACACACACACACACACAGGTAGGGAGTACGCGCACTTGTTGCGCGCTCGTCGGCAAATCTGACGTACCAATTAGCCACCCGTCCGCGCGCGCCGCGTTCACGTTAATTGGCCTTTACGCACGCCGTGACCCGTAACGCGCGCGCTTTTGCATATTCACGCGATTTTTATAAGTGCCCCCAGGATAATGACGTTAAACAGCTCGGCCCGGGGTCGTACCAGGTCACGGCGGGAGAGAGAGAGAGAGAGAGAGAGAGAGAGAGAGAGAGAGAGAGAGAGAGAGAGAGAGAGAGAGAGAGAGAGAAAGGCCGTCGTTCGGGTCCTCATTAGCGTCCAGATGCGCGCGTAAGCTCTAATTAGTCCGCTCGTGTTTTCAAACTCGTGCCAGGTGTCTGATGAATGGAGGAGGATGAGGGACCTCCAGCAGCTTCATCTCAGCTGCAGCGCTTTATTCAGGAGCAGTGAGAAAGTAGAAGAAGCCTCATGACTGTCTGCATACATACAGACTCAGAGAGGATTTACAGAGACGCACAGTTTATTAAATATCAAGGAATATGTTATATAACTTTATCCCTAATGATTGAGCCAGTGGTGAGGAAGAACTCCCTGAGAAGATGAGAGGAGGAGAAAGAAACCTTGAGAAATATTTAAAAGGGTCATCATCATCCTCAACATGAATGTCCATTCATTATAGTTCCATCATTGTTGAACTGTTTAGTATATATATATATATATATATATATATATATATATATATATATATATATATATATATATATATATATATATATATATATATATATAATAGATACTAAATATTTATTATTTGCCTCAGTATTTTATTGTATTCTTTTATTTCGTAGAAGGTCTTTATGAAGATTGTCATCTGTTCATTTCTACTCATACTGAAAATCAGGATCAGACTTTTCTGAAAGCACTGTTCCCTTATTCCCTGTAAACTCAGACAAACCGAACAAAATAAAACAAAAAAATCGCCTGTTAAAAAACTACACCAAAAACACGAGAACACTGCTCACAATCCTAATCTGTTTCTGCGTGCTCTGAAGGCATTATTATCTTGATATATCTTGAATATCATTTTGATATTTACAATATATTAATATATACTAAGACTAAGACAGAATTTGGCCTTTTTTTTTTCTCCCTTTTATCAAAAACAAAAGCACTTTTTCCCTCATTGTCTTCACATAAATCCTCCAAATATTTGTCCTAATATCATTAATCTGATTATTGTGATCGCTCCTGGTCATGAACAGGGTCGAGTGAGAACATTTGGACGACAGGTTCAGCTCTGAACACGACTCGCTGTGTGACTAAAGCATCTCTTAAGACTTTCCTAATGAATGTTTTGGGCCGGTTTTGGCTTTTCAGACATTCTCAGTGCGCTTCAGGCCCTTTCAGAGAAAGTTCACGGACAGGTCGAGCTCGGCGTGTTGAATTATTCGCTTGCGGCCATCTGGCTAATGTGTGAGTGCAAGTGCAAACTCTTGACCTTTGCATATTGCCAGTGTGTGCGAGTGTGTGCGAGTGTGTGCGAGTGTGTGTGTTTCTGCTGCTGAAAAAAGCGCTAAAGTAACCGACAAGTGTCATTTAACCCCTTTACATTTTAAGTAAAAATAAATAAATAAATAAAAGTGTGAATATTGCGGCCTGGACAGTCTTATCGGATTTCCAAGCATTTTTATTTAATAGCCTTCACAAGGCAGAGAGAAAATCCCCAGAAGATCTTAGTGTTAAATAAATACAAGATCCTAAGTGTTGAATTAACACCTAGAGATGGTTCAAGACCATCTGGTGCCAATTCAACCCAGTGGAGTTCAGTCTTCTTGGAAAAAGCATTATTATTATTATTATTATTATTATTATTATTATTATTATTATTATTATTATTATTATTAGTAGTAGTAGTAGTAGTAGTAGTAGTAGTAGTAGTAGTAACAAATTAATAAAAAAATATATTATGTAAATAGGAATAATGATTGTGTTGTAAATACTACTACTACTACTACTACTACTAATAATAATAATAATAATATTATTATTATTAATAATAATAAATAATAATAATAATAAAAACTCTCCCTAAACTGCATAATAATCTTTGCTCTAAATTCATATAAATGACCTATAATTACCTATGAAAGCATATGTCCATTCCTTTTTTTCTATACTTTCTATACTTATACAATATATATATATATTATTATTATTAATTATTATGATTATTATTATTATAAAATGTTAGTAGGAGATGTTTCCGTTAATCAAGGCCGCGCTGTTCATTATATTTATTTATTTTATAACATCTGGATCACATTTACTTATTTTTCTTGTCTCTTTGCAGCTTGATGCAGCTAATCAAATCCTACATTCAAAGAAGTTCAACATCTAAATTATATAAAGACAATTATCATTTATAGCATCACCTGCTGTGACTAAATCACCTTTTAGATCATTTTCTCACAGTGACTTTTACCCACAAGATTGTGTTCAATTGTTTATATATATATATATATATAGTGTTTAAAGAAAGTACACAGCTACACAGTATTACAGTAGACTGAGAGCTTTATTGCTGAATTGTTCTGTGATCTGTCATGTCTCTAAATGATCCTGTATTTAATGAGTATAACAACAGAACCAAAACAGGGACTGGATCAAAAGGTCATTTAAAAAAAAAAAAAAAAAATAATAATAATAATAATAATAATAATAATAATAATAATAATAATAATAAATATAAATATATATATATACAATTATAATAATTTGTATAAAAATGTATATCATTTTTATTTTATTTATTATTTATTTTAATTTTATATATTCATATATATTTTATTTTTTATTTTTTTGGAGGGGGAGTTTGATTGTCTTTTTTTTTGTTTGTTTGTTTTTTGCTGTTTTAGGCTAATAAAGACAAATCAGAAAAAATAAATTGTTGGATCATCAAAGGCTAAACTTACAGGTTTATTCGTATATTTCACATATATCAGTTAGATATATAATTTTTTTTTGATGTACTCATTATAGGACTACATTATGCAAGAAAATAAACCATAATCTACATATTATATGTAAAAATCTAAAACTGGAAAGACACAGATGAACCCAAACCCAAAGCTCGGTGGAGAATTTCAGCTTTCTGTATCCACACTCCCCCTTGTGGACTTTAGTTAATGAGTTCCGTTATTACCCGATCTGCGCATGTGCGTAATTTCCACGCATGCGCAGCAACAATCTTACAGAATTTCAAGCTTATAATAATACTCTAGAGTCCTAACGTATATTAGTAATATGAATATATGTATATCAGCTTGTGGAAAATGAAAACACACCAAATATCTTAAATATATAATGTAGGTGTTTAACCTGCATCAATCAGAACACTGTTATAAATAAAGGTACTAATAAAGGTGATTTTACTATTAAGGGGATGGACTGATACCTGATTTGGTACCTGTTAGATGAATAAGAGAGAGTGTGCAGTGTATCTGTGCATGTAGCTTTACTTTTACAGCTGATTTTAGGAACAATGATGATGATGATGATGATGATGATGATGATGATGATGATGATGATGACAACCAAAACATTGGTGTGTTCACAATTGCATTGAATCGTATTGGGTTTTTTAAAAACCAAACCACCTGCATGTGGTCCCTCACCACATCCATAAACATCCTCCTTTGCCTTTCCTCTTTTCCTCCATTCTCAGCATTCTTCAACCGATAAATTCCATGACCTTCCTCCAATACAAGAACGAACAGTGGTAGTTTTTAGCAGAAATACTGTGAATGGAAGAAGTCAGAGGAAAACAATCTCGCTGGTTTAAGCAGACCGGTAGATCCAGCGACTAACATTTACATCTATGGGGAGCAGAAAAAAATATCTGAAAGCACATGTTGAACCTTCAACAACCAAAAACTGGAATCTGAGGCCACAGTGGACACAGACATGGTGCAGAGTGTTCAGCAATACAATGTGAAACATTGCAGTTACCTTCATTTTAGTCCTAGTACCCCCTCTAAACCTATAAATCAGCTAATTTACACAAGTACAACTTAAAAAGTACAAAATATATCGTCACACCAGATCATGACATTGATCTGTTCCTCAGCCCATTAAGGAACACACAAATACAGCCATACCACAGGACATATTACATCGTGGATAAAATCATATGAAAAGACACAAATCTTAGAAGGAAAAAAACAGAAACAGGGCAAAAAAACCCCCCATATTTTATGATTCCTTCAAATTCCCAAAATATAACAAAATTGTTTTACGTCCCATCACGTCTTCCACGTCTTCCAGGGCGTCCTGCAGGCCTGGAAAGATGTAAAAGCAATAATGTCTCTCTAACTTGTAGTTACATTTGTTATGTCATCTGATGTTTTAAAAATAGTTATTTAATAACTCGGTCTCAACACCACCCCGAGGGAAATTTTAGCTGGATATTCAGCTTTAGTTGTGTTATGCATGTTGCAGGACACATTAGCGGTGTGGAAAGGATTCTACAGGATTAGTCCCATCCCAGATTCAGGCTGTGTGTGCCAATGAAGACCCTTTTCTATTAAACGTTTTGGTGTTGTTTTGCTAAGTTAAGGGTCCTTAAGGGTCAGGTTGAAAGTGACCACTAGATGGGGTTAAAACCTGAGTTATAGTGATACCGCTTTTCTGGACAGAGCTGGTAGGTTTATCATCTGACATACACACTGAGCAAATGCATTCAAAGACACGTTCTTCTTACTGGTATCTATAATTGTATAGGATGGTGGTGAGAAAAACTCTATTTATGAATACTTTATCTCAGTATGAAAAACGTACCTATAACAGATAGGCAGACAGACAGACAGACAGACAGACAGACAGACAGACAGACAGACAGACAGACAGACAGACAGACAGACAGACAGACAGACCGAAATACCGACCGACAGACAGACAGATAGACAGACCGACCGACTGACCAACCGACATACCGACCGACAGACAGACCAACAGACAGACAGACAGACAGACAGACAGTCATACTGACCCACACAGACAGACAGACAGACAGACAGACAGACAGACAGACAAACAGACAGACAGACAGACAGACAGACAGACAGATAGATAGATAGATAGATAGATAGATAGATAGATAGATAGATAGATAGATAGATAGATAGATAGACAGACAGACAGACAGACAGACAGACAGACAGACAGACAGACAGACAGACAGACAGACAGACAGACAGATAGATAGATAGATAGATAGATAGATAGATAGATAGATAGATAGATAGATAGATAGATAGATAGATAGATAGATCATTTTATTCACAGGGTCACTTTATTTAAAATGTATATTCTGAATGTATTTACTTCTATAAGGCTGCTTTAAAACAAGGACAATTTGTTATCGTGCTATAAAAGATAAAAAGTACAACTTAGTTCTCTCTCAGAAATGCCAGAATTCATATCTAATGTTTCTGCTTGGGATTTATTTTGAGTGTGTCTGTCGTGTGGTCTTGTGTATTCCCATGTGGACAGTCAGTGATTTGGTTCTCCTAAAATAAGTTAGAATTTCCAGCTGGTCTCGATATTCAATACCTGACTTTACTAACACAGCATTTTCCCAGAAGAGGGGAAGTTAATATAACAGGAAATCAGACTAAGTGTGGATTTTCAAAAAGCATGTAACAATCTAATAGCCAGGTGTCCACAAACTTTTGTCTAGATAGAGTACCAGTCTATCTATCTATCTATCTATCTATCTATCTATCTATCTATCTATCTATCTATCTATCTATCTATCTATCTATCTATCTATCTATCTATCTATCTATCTATCTATCTATCTATCTATCTATCTATCTATCTATCTATCTGTCTGTCTGTCTGTCTGTCTGTCTGTCTGTCTGTCTGTCTGTCTGTCTGTCGGTCAGTATGTCTGTCTGTCTGTCTGTCTGTCTGTCTGTCTGTCTGTCTGTCTGTCTGTCTAACAGGTATTTCTTCCTATGACAAATACTGTTAGAATACATGTTTTACATATTACAAGTTAAATTGTAGTAACAGCAATTGTTGTTTTGGAAGCACTCTTAATTTTATAAGTCTTGGTAAGATATGTATCTGCAGCATGCACATATTTAAGATGGATGTGAAGGACACCCTAAATTACATACCTGCTGTATGTTTGTTGAATAAAAAATCAGCAAACCAGTATATTTCCAGAGTTCGACTGGAAGGCAGTAACTGTATTTATATATTTGTTACTTAAATCACAGATGCTATTCAGAATTGTGCGAACCATGCAAATTTATTTGTTTCCCCCCAAAACATCGTCTTTAATTTATCAGCTAATTAACATCCCTTCCTGAGTCATAGGATGTTTGAGGGGCAGAGCTAGCACTAATGTGCAGCACAGAGGGGGTTCTTCATGACCAGGGTTAAGAACCTATTGCTCACAGGGTATACATAGTGATGTGTAAACTGTTTTACTCAACACTATTACTATCAATCTGCTAATAGTTTTTTAAGGTGTGTAAACTCTTTAAAACAAATGGGACACCAACAAAATGACAAGCTTTTAATAGTATAGTTATAAAAAGTTGGTCAGGATTTTAGCAAGAATTAAACAAATGCTTTCCTACATCAGTGGAGGTACAGTGATTAAGGCTCTGAATTGCTGATCAGGTCTCCAGGGTAAAAAAATTAATGAAAGATTAGGAAAATTTTTGAAAACTTCTTTTTCCAGTGAGACAAAAAAAAAAAAATTTCCTTAAACATCCAATGATCTACATTAAAAGTAAAAAGTAGGCTGTGGTGTTATTTCCTTTTTTTCTTTTTTTTTTTAAAGGATCAAATAGTCTTACAAGGAAATCTATATCCTGAATCTTGAAATGAGTATGAATGATTCATTTGCTTGTTTTATAGTAGTTTTTAATAGTAGTTTTATAGTAGTTTTACATTTACATTTACATTTGCGACATTTAACAGACGCCCTTATCCAGAGCGACGTACAAAAGTGCTTTGAGTCTCTAGCAATGAATAAATCTACACTGGTACGCAAGATTACAAACTTAATATAAATATAACTCGAATTCTACAAACTTGGAAAGTGCTAATTTAAGTGTTTCAGGAAGATGAAGGTCTTCAGTCGTCGCTTGAAGATAGTCAGGGACTCTGCTGTACGGACATCTAGGAGAAGTTCATTCCATCACCTCTGTGCCAGAACAGAGAAGAGCCTTGAAGTGTACTTACCTCTCATTCTGAGAGAAGGTGGTACCAGTCAAGCAGTGCTGGAGGATCTCAGACAGCGTGGTGCAGTGCGAGATGTGATGAGGTCTCTGAGGTAAGATGGCGCTGTTCCATTTTTGGCCTTGTAGGCAAGCATCAGTGTTTTGAATCTGATATGTGCAGCTACTGGAAGCCAGTGGAGGGAGCGCAGCAGTGGGGTGGTGTGGGTGCAGCTGCGTTTTGAACCACTTGCAGTGGATGAATAGCGTTCAGGGGAAGACCTGCCAGCAGAGAGCTGCAGTAGTCGAGTCTTGAAATGACAAGAGACTGAACAAGCACCTGGGCAGCCTGTGTGGAAATGGTTGAATCCTTCGGATCTTATAGAGAAGAAATTGACAGAGCCACATTAGAGACATGTGGGAAGAAGGACAGTTCATTGTCCATAGTTACCCCAAGGTTACGAGCAGTGGCTGAAGGGGAAAGCAGAGAGTCATGAAGTGTTATTTAGAGATCTTGACCTGGAGGTAAATCACCTGGGATGACCAGCAGTTCTGTTTTGCTGGGGTTGAGTTTAAGTTGGTGAGCACTCATCCACAAAGATATGTCTGTCAAGCATGCCAAGATCCGATCAGTAGTTTTATAATGGTTTTATAGTGGTTTTATAGTGGTTTTATAGTAGTTTTTATAGTAGTTTTATAGTTGTTTTATAGTAGTTTTATAGTGGTTTTATAGTAGTTTTTATAGTAGTATCATGATGGTTTTATAGTAGTTTTATAGTAGTTTTATAGTGGTTTTATAGTAGTTTTATAGAAGTTTTTAATAGTAGTTTTATAGTAGTTTTAAGTGGTTTAATCGTAGTCTTATTGTGGTTTTATTGTGGTTTTATTGTGGTTTTATTGTGGTTTTATTGTGGTTTTATTGTGGTTTTATTGTAGTTTTATGATGGCTTAATAGTAGCTTTTTATAGTAGTTTTATAGTAGTTTTATAGTGGTTTTATAGTAGTTTTTATAGTAGTTTTATGATGATTTTATAGTAGTTTTATAGAAGTTTTTAATAGTAGTTTTATAGTAGTTTTAAGTGGTTTAATAGTAGTTTTAATGTGGTTTTATTGTAGTTTTATTGTGGTTTTATTGTAGTTTTATGATGGCTTAATAGTAGCTTTTTAAAGTAGTTTTATAGTAGTTTTATAGTGGTTTAATAATGGTTTTATAGTAGTTTTACGATGGTTTTATAGTAGTTTTTAATAGCAGTTTTATAGTAGTTTTATAGTGGTTTAATTGTGGCTTTTATGGTAGTTTTATAGTGGTTTTATAGTAGTTTAATAGTAGTTTTATAGTGGTTTAATAGTGGTTTTTATAGTAGTTTTATAGTGGTTTATAGTGGTTTTATAGTAGTTTTATAGTGGTTTTATAGTGGTTTTATAGTAGTTTCATAGTGTTTTTTTTAGTAGTTTTATAGGTTTTTTTTAGTAGTTTTATAGTAGTTTTTAATAGTGGTTTTATATTAGTTTTAGAGTGGTTTATAGTGGTTTTATAGTAGTTTCATAGTGGTTTTTTTTGTAGTTTTATAGTAGTTTTTAATAGTGGTTTTATAGTGGTTTTATAGTGGTTTTATGGTGGTTTTATAGTAGTTTTATAGTAGTTTTATAGTAGTTTTTATAGTAGTTTTATAGTTGTTTTATAGTAGTTTTATAGTAGTTTTATAGTAGTTTTATAGTAGTTTTATAGTGGTTTTATAGTAGTTTTATAGAAGTTTTTAATAGTAGTTTTATAGTAGTTTTAAGTGGTTTAATAGTAGTGTTTTTTATAGTAGATTTATAGCGGTTTTATTGTAGTTTTATAGTGTTTTTTTATAGTGGATTTATAGTGGTTTTATAGTAGTTTATAGTGTTTTTTATAGTAGTTTTATAGTGGTTTTATAGTAGTTTTATAATGTTTTTTATAGTAATTTTATAGTGGTTTTATAGTAGTTTTATAGTGTTTTTTATAGTGGTTTTATAGTCATTATTTTGTTGTTACAGTGTGAATCTCAGCAGCACTGAAGTCACAAGAGGACATGCATTATCATTTTTTTTTCTTTTTCTTGTTTTCTCCTGATTTTGACAACAAATGTTTTCTCGTGATCATTGAGCAATTTTAATTTTATTGCATTCACTGTGAGTCTTGCATTTAGTATAAATTTATTCCAAATTTTCAGAGCATTTTATTAATCCCAAAAATGTAAAAACACTTCTTAATTTCCTCACCAAAATAGCCTTTTTGTTTTTTCTTTGTGTCTTTTTCTGCCCAGGACTGTACTAAGTGTGCTGTGACATTCTACTATAATATGCATTGGTTAGCCCATTCAAATGAGGCTGCGCTCTGTTTGCGCAGAAGAAGCGCTCATTGGGTCTGTGAAACAGCGGGGCGGGACGCAGACGGAAAGTCGCAACCAGTCCAGACTTCCTTTCTCCAAGGTGTTGGACATCCAGGGTTGAAAATATAAAAAATAAAAGCAAGTTTATATTCTCGTTTTGAAAGTTTTTTACCCCAGTGACAGAAAAAAGAGTTTTTTTTTTAAACATCACATGATCTGCGTTAAAAGTGGTGAAATTGTTCATGATTTTTGTAAGGATAAAATAAGAAGATAAGGTGGATACGATGTCTGGGAAGGAAATGGCACTGGATGACGATGTAACGGGTAAGAAAATTGTTACACAAAAGTTTTCTGCGTTACATTGTGATTACAGGGTCGTGGTTTGTTCATCAGTGATGCAACTCGTTAACGCAGTGTAGTTGAAGGGTGCAGGCTGTGGGCAGCGTCCCAAACCGGGTCCACTGGGGGTTAAGTGTTTACTGATAACAGATGTGGCGGTTTGGGACGCAGGGTGTTGTGTTTTATAGTAGGGGTTTTGTTGTTATGGTGTGAATCTCAGCAGGCTGTCTCAGATGTTAAACACAATCTGAGTGACCGGAAATGACCCCCCCTTCTGAAGTCTTACACTTCCTTCTCCCTGTTTCTGTATTGTAGAATTGCAGTTTCAAAGCAGGATTAATGCAAAACATGTATTACAAAGTAGTTATGAATTATACACAGACACATGGTTATTATCACAGGTTATAATTCTATTATTTCTTTTACAAGAGACCACAAAAAACATGTTTAACAACTGCAAAGATAGACCTACACAAGTAATGGTGGATTAGGGGAGGGTTTTCCTCTTTTTTCAGGTTTGTTTGTTTGTTTGTTTGTTTGTTTGTTTGTTTGTTTTCAATGGGGTTTTAGTGTTTAATGTGCAAGCTGAATAAACAAGTCTACTATATATATATATACATACAGTACAGACCAAAAGTTTGGACACACCTTCTCATTCAAAGAGTTTTCTTTATTTTCATGACTATGAAAATTGTAGATTCACATTGAAGGCATCAAAACTATGAATTAACACATGTGGAATTATATATGGAATTATATTCATAACAAAAAAGTGTGAAACAACTGAAAAATGTCATATTGTAGGTTCTTCAAAGTAGCCACCTTTTGCTTTGATTACTGCTTTGCACACTCTTGGCATTCTCTTGATGAGCTTCAAGAGGTAGTCACCTGAAATGGTCTTCCAACAGTCTTGAAGGAGTTCCCCGAGAGATGCTTGGCACTTGTTGGCCCTTTTGTCTTCACTCTGCGGTCCAGCTCACCCCTTAACCATCTCGATTGGGTTCAGGTCCGGTGACTGTGGAGGCCAGGTCATCTGGCACAGCACCCCATCACTCTCCTTCTTGTTCAAATAGCCCTTGATGCCTTCAGTGTGACTCTACAATTTACATAGTCATGAAAATAAAGAAAACTCTTTGAATGAGAAGGTGTGTCCAAACTTTTGGTCTGTACTGTATATATATATATATATATATATATATATATATATATATATATATATATATATATATATATATATATATATATATATATATATATATATAAAAATATCTCCAGAATTTGAGATTAAGATTTAAGGTCAATATGAAGTCAGCACTCGTCACATCGACTTTACAGCACAGTGAAATTCTTCACATATTCCAGTGATGTTAGAAAGCTGGGGTCAGAGAACAGGGTCAGTGGAGGGTTAATATTATATTATATATTATATTATATTATATTATATTATATTATATTATATTATATTATATTATATTATATTATATTATACTATATTGTATTATATTATATTTTAATGTATTATATTATATTATATTATATTATATTATATTATACTATATTGTATTATATTGTATTTTAATGTATTATATTATATTATATTATATTATATTATATTATACTATATTGTATTATATTATATTTTAATGTATTATATTATATTATATTATATTATATTATATTATATTATATTATATTATATTATACTATATTGTATTATATTGTATTTTAATGTATTATATTATATTATATTATATTATATTATATTATATTATATTATATTATATTATACTATATTGTATTATATTATATTTTAATTTATTATATTATATTATATTATATTATATTATATTATATTATATTATATTATATTATATTATATTATATTATATTATATTATATTATATTATAGAGTAGCCTTTTTAACACATTTTGAGCTGTAAATAGACGCAACTACTTTCTCAATATTCTCTTTATGATCGATGCTTCGAATCGACTCGAAAGAATCAAGCCGTTCAGAATCGTAATTCGACTTTTTGAAGCCGGGCTTTGGTTTGTTTTTGATTTTTTTTTTTTTTTTAAGAATCGACTCTTTTTAAGTGACTCCTGCACGGCGCAGCGCGGAGTCACGTGGTACAGAGCCGGCGCGCGCTGAGTCAATGCAGCAGAAAGTCCGCGCGCGTCTCATAATCGCCGTCATCCTCATCATCATCATCATCCCCGGTGAAACCGCAAAAGAGGTAGGAGGGGAATAAAAAGTCTTGTATAAGAAATTGGCGTTTTCTGTGCAGGGTGTAGTTGAGATTTGTTGAAAGGATGTAAATATTTTTTTTTGGAACATGCATCCTTTTGCATTCGTAACGCACGAGACCCAAATCTGTCTTATTGCTTATAAGAAATGACTTCAAATTTTTTTTTTTTGTGTGGATATTTTCAATGCATGGGGGTTTAAACGCGACTGTCCTTCAGGACGCAGAGGCCGAATCCCAAATATCTCATTACTCATTTTAGCCGCATCATGCCATGCGAAATCGCTTCTGCGCCCTATGTAGTCCACTATAAAAGAGCAAATTGGGATGAAGCCAAGATGGTGTAATCTGCTGGAATGCGGGAGGAGCGCGCGGGATAACGCGGTCGCGTGTGTGTGTTGCGTGTGTATTTTGCGTGGCCGGTATCGAGCATATGCACGAGCGATCATAAAGGTTTTACGTGCATCAAGCACCATGGACTTATTTTCAGCAGCTTTTGCACCTCGAGGCAACCTTTGCATGTTCTCGAAGTAACTGCGCATCCACACGTCACCTCGGGATCACGCCCGGATGTCGCGTGCAAGCGTTGGGAAGAAAAAAAAGGTGTCACGCGCTCGCTAATTGCGACTCCTTTTGCATATGCATGCACCATTTGTCTCCACTTTCATCTCTTTATCACTTTCCACACCTCACCCATTTAACCTTGACTGCTCAGGCTGAATCCCAAACGCCTTCCTGTTGTGCACTACCTAGGGCACAGTTTCTAATGCCCTAGAGCAAGTAGAATGGAAAACACTGACCCAGGGGTTGTAGAAGCCCTTATTCTTCTCCTCTTTGTGTAATACAGTGATAGAGGGAGTTGCAAGTCATTTGGGATCCGGCCTAAATAAAGGCGCCAATGGCAGAAAAACAGCCCCATTTCCCACGGTGGCAGTTTTGGCCACTGGGCATAAAGGCCCCTTTTGTTCAGGGGGGTAAAGGATGGCCTCAGAGGTGGTGTGTATCCTTCTATAGGTCAGTGAGAGTTGTGCTGCGTTAAGCAGGACTGTAATGTGTTTCACATGTGTAGAAGAAACATCATCAACTGGTTGCTTCAGGAAAGTGGTAGGGCTTTAAATAAATAGGCAACTTGTCCATCACTTTCTCACTGATGGAACGAGAAGCACTGGAGACCTTCCAGATGGCTTGGGGTGTTGTGGAAAGAGTTGGATTTAATTTACAAAAGTTGCAAATTGAATTTGAATAATACAGAATACAGAAATCAGTCTGGACTTCGGAGTCATCACGTTTATAATTCAATATTTTCTAAATAATTTGTGCAAAATTGTCATTACTTCATGAGGAAATGCAATTTTTTTCCTCGAAATATTGTTTACTAGTATTTAGGAAGCATGGAAAGGTGTGTATGTGGACACACTGTATTGAATACAGCATTATTTCATCATAAAAGTGCAGAGCCAATCAGATTGCTGTATGCAAATGTGCTTGTGATTTGCATATTCATGCAAAGCTTCAGGGGATGTTTATTGTAGGTATGTCTTATTAGTTTCTTTATTAGACTCGATAGAAGAGCTTGCAGTTGTCTAGTATTTATTGTAATGTGTTTTGTGACTTGATCTGGAGCCTGATAGCCGCACAGCTGGGCATGTTGTCTGTTTTGTGTGTTGAACTACACTTTGCATTTTCAGCTCTTCGCAGGTTAAAATGAACAATTGTGGCATCTAATTCATCAAACTGTCTGAACTTGCAACAAAGGTAGCACGTGGTCCTGACAATGACTGTGTACTGACTGCTGAGTCAGCGAGTAAAAGGTTCATCACTGCAGCACTGCAGTTCCACACACACACACACACACACACACACACATGGACAGGTGCATGCATATACCAGACACACATGGTCAGATATCCACTATCTTATTAGCAGTTTGTGGGCATGTAGACACATAAAAATATACCCTCCTTTTTGACAAACAGCAGACCAGCATGTGAAGGAGATAAGGTCCACTTTCTCATGAGTATGGGTGTGGTCATGTTCACACACTCAGCAGTGCAACGTGTCGGAGATCATGCTGTCAGGGTGCGGCTGTGTGGAACCTCTTGTCCTGTGGGGGTCCTGAGTCTCTGCCTGCAAAAAGAACAACACAAATCCTTCACATGAGCTGCTACGTTTAGTGCCGTTGATCTGTCGCTTTTACAACTAATAAATAATGCTTAAGTGACGTGAATACACGAAGAACCTGGCAGATTGATTCCTGCTCATGCTGTCGTGCAATACATTACAATGAGAGGAAGTTAAATCATGGATGAATTCAATTAGTCTGTCTGGGACTCATGCACACAGACTTGTTGATCAGGGATCTCAAACCCTTTGTACACCAAGGACAAGTTTTCTTTTTGCAGAACAAAGTGTAAATGTAAATAAAAATAGAATACAATGATTTCCGAATTTCATAAACCGTATCATATTGAGGATAAAAAAAGGCAATTTTTAATTTAATGGCTGTAACACATCTCTTTTCCCAACAGTCTAAGAACTGACGAGACCAATTCCTGGAGTTTTGTGAGAGGAATGTTGTCCCATTTGTGTTAGATTCAGGATTCTACTTGCTCAACAGTAATTGGTCTTCTTTGTCTTGTTTTTTGTTTCATGATGTGCCACATATTTTCAATTAGGCCAGTTTAGCACACATGTTCTTCTACTACAAAGTCATGCTGTTGTAATAAATACAATATGTGGTTTAGCATTGTCTTGTTGATATATGCGAAGTCTTCTCTGAAAAAGATGTCTAGATTTAAGCATATGTTGCTCAAAAACCTGTGTATACCTTTTGAGCCTTGATGGTGCCTTTCTAGTGCCATTCCATAGGCAATAATGCACCTCCATACCATCAAAGATGCAGGCTTTAGAACAGAGCGTTGATAATTCTACATATAATAAAATCAGAGCAATTATAAATTTTCTTTATCATATTATACATTTATATAAAAACAGTCATCACTAATTAACTTCCTATTAAAGCAGGCCTTCTCAGGTTTATTTATAACTACATGCTCCGATACTGTACAACAAATATGTCCTCTCAGAAATAATCAGTGTGTGCACATGCATTACATGGGTTAGAGTGGAAGATCTGCTATTGAGCTCTGATCTCAACCCTACTGAACACCTTTGGAATTAATTGGAAAGCTGATGATCCAAAAGTTATACAGTGGAACAAGAATATCGGTGTACGAGCGGTTTTACTAGTAAAAATCTTTGTAGGATATTATGGGAAGACGAGCATTTCTTTTGACACGTTGTTTCCAGTCACGCATTCTGCTTGGCGCTCTTCACCACCGTCCCCATGCTTCATTCTCAGTCGTTTTATAGACGTTCTCAGTGGGTTCTCGCCATTCTCTCGTGTGAATATTGTGCTTTTTGTCTGTTTTATAGTGTTACTTTTTTATTTCACTATAAATTTTACCTCATGAGTCCCAAGAAGTGTAGTGTAAGTGCTGGAAAGAAGGTTGTAAAAAAAATAACATTTGAATTAAAAAAATAAATTGTAGAAAAGCATGAACGTGGTGTAATAAGCGATCGGCTGAGGTCTAGGAACGGATTCATTGCTGTTACATTAATTCTTATGAGAAAATTAGCATGCGAGTACGAGCGTATGGGAAAACGAGCGGATTAATCTCATACACAGGGGTTCCACTGTATATTTAACCCTGACTATAACCATGACAACCTTTGAATTGTGCGATCTTGAATCTACCTAGGGATATTTTTGACAATTATCCATACTGTTTTATGTATAGAAGAGATTTACATGGAATACTTCATCACTACTAGCTAGCAGGTGTATGGTTTTGGTACTTGCTTAGGATTGGAATAATGAAGAAACACCAGACACTAACTCACCACAACACACGTGACCTGATTTCTAAAGTGGTTGAATGTTTTGGGCTCATGATATTTTTAAAAGATATCAATCAGTGTTTGAGTCATTAATATCATTCTATTAATAGATCAGTGTGCTGAGAGTCACAGTTTAGTCATTTTACATAAACCGAGTTGATTAAGTAAAGAGTCTTGTGACAAAAATGATAAAAGGAACATAATAGTTAAAATAAATCATAGTACTTTGGATACTTAAGTACATTTGAAAGCAAAAACTTTTGTACTTTACTCAAGTAAAAGTTTAAAGGGACACTTTTACTGGAGTCACATTTTACTGAATGTTTCTCCACTTTAACTTAAGTACCTTGTTTGTGTATTTCGTCCACCACTGTACCAGCGACACACAACATGCAAAGCCAAAACCCGAGCCCTCGTTTAAAAGAACCCTTAAGACAGTACAATTTATTTAGAATGAAAATGATCCTAAAACTTTTGAAGACTTAGTTGACTGCGTCCCGTAAGCTGAAATGCTGAAGTGGACACTTCATTGTCATTATTATTATTATTGTGTTGCTGTTTTTTTTATTGATGGAAAAAACGAATCCAAACTCTGACTTGTGGAATTTGATTTGAATTGTAAAGAAAAAAGTGAAATGTCCTTCAGCTTCTAAGGGCCCTGGCTGTCTCGGTGTGACCTTACTGAGAGAGGGTTTTTATTTTTTCCAGAGAATTCTTATCCCAGCTGTGTTAAATCCATATGGTTTAGCAACTACCACACACACACACACACACACACACACACACACACACACACACACACACACACACACACACACGTGTGCGTATTGTCTGCAGATGGTCATTGCAGGGTTTGACGTGCTGGAGAAATATTTACTTTTGGAAAGCTTTTGCTGTCTGTTGTTTTTTTCTAGTATTGCTTTAAAAACTCTGTGGTTTCCCCGGTGCTAAAGCGTAACACACTTCAATAGAAGTTAGTGGGGTGGTTAATGCACTCCACCTGTGCTCGGTTTGCCATGTTCTCTTTGTGTGTTTCGGGGTTTCCTCAGGTGTTCTGGGTTTTCTCCATTCTTCTGAATCATTTCTTGGTAGTGGCTTGATGCTGAGACCTGTTATTTTTTCCAGAAGATTCTCTAACCTTGTATCCAGTGGTATTGAATATAGGCTTTAAGAGTTCATACGAATGAATAAAAATGAACCGTTGGCAGCAGGTCATGTTCGTGGCTTGATTCTGACAGGAAGTGTCTGCCATACCTGTGTGTTTAGTTACGTATTTTTGTGTGTGTGTGTGTGTGTGTGTGTGTGTGTGTGTGTGTGTGTGTGTGTGTGTGTGTGTTTGTTGCAGAAACCTTCCTGATCAGTTTAAGGTCAGCTGAAGGTCTTTCAGAACCTTTTTAACTCTCTTTCACACACACACACACACACACACACACACACACACACACACACACACACACACACACACACACACACACACACACATCAGTGCCAAGCATAATGTGTGTAATGAGTTCTGTCAAAGTCTGTTAGCATCTGTTCTGCATGTCATTATCATCAATGTCATTCACACATAGACATCTTGGAAATGTCTTTGTCAATCCAACCATTTTCATATAATCACTTCTAGTCGAATAAGTTACTATTTTGGTTGCAGCTCTAGGATATATTTATTCGCATACTAATATCGTCATCTGGTTGTGGATCTGTCAAATCTTAAATACGATTAATGATGTTGAAGAATTTCAGCAGGATTTGATCATCTACGTATTTAATCATCAGAATACTTGATTGATCCCACAGGGAAATTGTTGGGTTGCAGTTTCTCACATTAAAATTCATGTCAATTTTAAATTAAATTAAATACAGTTGGTCCCTAAATTACGATGACTCGACTTACGATTACTCGATTTTACAACAAAGATAGCGATACGAAAAATCTTGAAAAAAATCTTGTATTTTTTGCATGCAATTTTCATTTCCGTTTGATCTGTTGGGACGGCGCCAGTGGTTGACAGAGTTCAGTTGCCTCTGCGTTACAGCGTCTATTTTTTTTTCTATTTGCTTTTTCTAAGCCAAATATTAGCTCTTGTCTCTCTCGTTTTTATTAGCGTTGTCGGACTCGAAAAAGAAGGCATCCAGCTCCGGCATTCGCCCTCCACTCGCTCTTCCATGCTCTCGCACCACATTCCAGACATGTATACTGTAAAGTTTATACATTACACTATCGTAAATTAGTGTTTTGTTAAATTATTAACAAATTACAGTAAACTACCCCGTACTGATCAACATTATTTTTAGACTCCTGGGTAGGCAAGACCATGTTTAACTTATTTATATTGATATTTAGATGATTAATGTATCCTACATATCAAGGTATTAAGTTTAGATGTTATATAGTCAATACATTTACAATCTCATTGAGATTTCATGTATGAAACGTGTAGCAGCAGTGAAACAGTTGGCGGAAAACCTCAGACTACACTAATACTAGCTATCGATTATTTTAGTAATTTGAGTATTCTACTGATTATTCCAAAGATTAATTGTGTAATCGGATAAGAAGTACTTTTTCTGTCTAACTTTATTTCTTGTAAACCTCCAACATTTCTGGTGCATCCACTGGTTTTGTACTGGATTGTTGGACAGATTTCTCTCCAGGGATCAGAGGCTTACTTTGATACCATGTGATTCTATTGATTGTAGCCTATTTTATTTTTAATGTCTAAAGCTTTCTGGCACTATGGGGGTTAACGCTGCCCAATTAGCAAAAAAAGTTCCAAATTACTAGAAACAAAGTCAGAACTGCGAGAAATAAAGTCGCAATTGTGAGAAAAAAAACAAACTAGAAATTGCGAGAGAAATAAAATCGAACTCAGAATTAGGCAAACTTTTTTTATGTGGCGGGAACGGGCCATCATACGAATCTTTTCTTCGCCCCTCCCTGTTTTGTTTCCGTTCCTTTATTTTTGTATTACCATTTCATGTATTAGCCTGTCCAGAGCGCTTCAGAGTTTAGCGGGTGGTGCGTGAGTAATAATGGTCCGTGTGGAAACACAATGCTCCGTGTGTATTCAGTCATAAATAGTACAGTTATAAAAGTTATTTCTTATGTAACATTTTGTTTTTGAGGTTCTGTACAAAGATTGATCTATCTATCTATCTATCTATCTATCTATCTATCTATCTATCTATCTATCTATCTATCTATCTATCTATCTATCTATCTATCTATCTATCTATCTATCTATCTATCTATCTATCTATCTATCTATCTATCTATCTATCTATCTATCTATCTATCTATCTATCTATGGACCACATTGAAGGCAGCTGAAGGATGGACAGCATTATGTGCAATTTGCTATTGAAGCTCCTACATTTAATATGTAAATATTTAGTAAAGCCCATTAAGAGAGAGCCAAGGCAGCCGAGGCTTTAGTTCACATGGACACACAAAAGCGGCTTTACAGAAATCTAGATGTAGATCTAGATCCGTATTAAACAAACCAGAGCCGACAATGACAAGGGAAATCTCCCTGAGAAAACATGAGGATCTCACAGGTATAGAACTATTCTGTGTTAAAAGGATGCTTAGTATGAGTGTAATACAATTTTTTGTGGGGGATTCAAAATAATGTTTTTATGATAACAGCTTTTTACATTGAATAATAATAATACAAAAAATGCACTTTATTTAGAGCTTTTTATTGATGTTCTGTATAAACAAATATGGAAAAATAATGTAACATTTGCCTAAATTAATGACCACTATTAATAATGCATTATAAGGCTAAAAGTGTTTGGACACTTGTTTTTTCCAGCCGCATGTGGTTTTCCCCAAATCTACAACACAAAGTTTAAAACGTCTTTAGAGGTGGCAGCATGAAATGTTTTTTTCACTTGAACTAGGAGACCTAAACCTGTTCCAGCATGACAATACACCTGTGCACAAAGCCAGCTTTATGAAGATATGGGTTACAGTGGAAGATCTTGAGTGTCCTGCTATAGAGCTATGAACTCAACACTACTGAACATTTTTGGGAGGAAACTGAGCGCTGACTGCACCCCAGGCCTCCTTAACTTACCGACATCAGTACCCGACTTTACTAAAACCACTGTGATTAACTGAGCGGAAATCTTCACAATTACACTTTAAATCAAAATCTAGCAGAACATCTGACCAGAAGAGTGGAGCTTATTATAAGGTCTCTTTTTTTTTGCTTTCTTAAACACTGCAGTGCTGCTGCACATTCTGTAATACACCTCTAGCTTTTTTGGATTGCACATTTATCACACTGGGATATTTCATCACGAATATTTCCAGGGGAGAAAGCGGAACGAAGAAAACCATGTGGAGTCTGGAAGGATTCTAGGGCGTGCAAAAATCCTGAAAATAATTTCGATTCCAGCATTACTTCATGGTTTAGGCATTAGCCCGAGACGGCAGCCTTCCCTAAGGAAAAGAGGGAGCGAGGAAGAAAAAGAAGGGGGAATGAGGTTATGTAGGAGTAGCGAAGGGGTGTATGATTAATGGCGGTACCTTTTCAATGTCAGTGAAGGCTTTCTGTAAAGCAACTATTTCATAATTTTGTGTCACTTTCTAAATCTTTCCTGAACACCACAAATTTTTTTTATGTATAGAAGTATATTACAGCTAAAGCACATTAAGCGCTATGTGACAGTACACGCACTTTCATGCGGTACACCATATGAACAAAGGTTTGTGGACGTTTGGTCATAAGTTTGGTATGTGCTTCTTGAACATTACATTTCATATTTAGTCCCAAATGGGAGATGGTAGCTAAGTGGTTAAGGCTTTGGGCTTTGGATCCGAAAGTCGTGAGTTTATATCCTAGCTACACCACTCGTTAATAAATGTTAATCACTCTGTATAAGGGCATCTGCCAAATGCCATAAACGTAGATAATTTTTTAGCAGCATTTAGGTGAGAACAAGGCTGATGAGTTCAGACCGTCACCTCTGAAGACACTTGTAGACAGATGATGGAGGGTAACAAGCCACCAGGAAAGCTGTATGAGGAGCCTACACGTTTACGTTGGGGCCGTAACACACTCTAAAGAGCGAACCAGACAAAAGACAATTTGTGTTCCATCAGCTTCAATATTACAATATGAAGGAAAAAAAGAATACTTGTCCACATTATTTGTCCACAATACTTGTCCACTTATACTTGTCACATGTACTATACAGCACAGTGAAATTCTTGCTACGCATATCTCAGTGACGTTAGAAACCTGGGGTCAGACATGACACAACGCCCCTGGAGCACAGAGGGTAAAAATAACAGCTTGGCGATACTCTGGCTTGAACCCCTGACCTTCTGTCCAGTAATCCAGAGCCTTAACCACAGAGCTATCTGGATATTGAAAGGCTGAATCATCATGGGCATATGATTGGAGTTGACCATATGTTGCAGCAACACTGCCACAGCAACAGATTGTGTTCTGTAGTGTCTCTAATTGTTATACAAATACTAGCAATATCGGTGATATCTCTAAAATAATTTTTTTTATTTGACGCCATATTTCTGCACATCCATCAGCAGATGTGCGCGAGGTCCCCGGTGTGTCGTACTCACACAGCGCTACTCACACACCCGGGAACAAAACCTGAATTATTTCACATCGCTTTAATAATTCAGATTCCTGTCCTGAAATCATCCACAGCCATTTGATGTGGCTGTAAGAAAAATATATTTATTTTCCTTCTTCATGCTCTTTGAGAAACGTGATTACAATGCATGCTTATGTTGACTTTGACAGGACTTTCAGAAATAAATTGCAGCACAAATACGAAACATTATTATAGATTTTTGGTCCAGGATTGAAAACTGGCCTGTGAGTTAAAGTCATTTCCAGGCCTTTTTTAGGGGAAATTCTACCAAAAGACATTAAATGTGAAAGTTCCTGTGAAAGGGAAACATAACTGTCCAAGCTTTTATTGTCATTTTGTGAGATTACATATAGTAAGAAAGTATAGTATATAGAAGCAGACATGTGTTTTAGGTTCCTTCTGTTCATCCGGAGCCATTTTTAGCGGATTCCCTGTGGATTCGATTAAAGGACACGTGAAAGCCGACTCCTTCACATCGATTGAACAATGTCTGCTTGTGTGAGTCACTGTCTATAAGACGCAAGTCCAGGATGCTGTCCTGGGTTAAATATGGTGTTTAGAAAGGATGTAAGTGGTCCAAATGTGAACCTTGATCCATTATATGTACAAATGCTGTTTGACACCTGAGCATAAGAGCATATTGTGTTTCTTTTTGAACATTAAACCCACATTTGGTCCCGTTTGCAGTTATAGTGACCTCCACTCTTCTGGGAAGGTGATCCACTGGATTTTGGAGTGTATTTGTGAGGATTAGTGTGAGATTTAGCCACAAGGGTGTTTGTAAAGTCTGGTACTGATGTAGGTGAGAAGGTGAGGAGGCCTGGGGTGCAGTCAGCATTCACATTCATTCCAAAGGTGTTCAATAGAGTTGAAGTCAAAGCTTTATAGCAGAAGATCTTCCACTCTAACTCATGTAAAGCATATCTTTATAGAGCTGGCTTTGTGCACAGGGAACAGGTTTGGGTCTCTTAGTACAAGTGAATGGAAATTTTCAGGCTCATCGAAAGACCTCCAACATTGTGATAACAGTATCGGGAAGATCCACATATGGCTGGAAAAGACATGTCTCAATAATTTTGTGCATATTTTTGTGTTTTCTGTGGTTATATTTCATGTCCCACCCCAATCCTGATGTATTATACATTCTGGCACTTGCGTAAAGGCGAGAGTGTTTTTTTGTGGGGGTGTGCGATATTTCCTGAGGAACTGTCTCTTGGTCCATTGTGAGAACCCCAGACCAGACCCTCAGGAAGGAAAGCTATTCATATACTTAGAGGCTTTACCAATATCCTTAAGGACACATGCACGCATACACACCGTCTATCTCACAAAGCTTTGTCCATTGTCCTTCAGGATTTCTGTGGTGTTTTTGCAGGAGCTACTCTGACCAACCGGACCAGCAGGAGATAAGACGATGTGTAGAGACTAATAAGACCATGATTATTAAATCTTTATTTACTCCACTGTTGCATTCTAATTGGTCAGAAGTTGATTACGGTTTTATGAATGAACATTTGCTTGATGGAGTCTCCACTGTCCGGGCTTTGCCACAGTCTGAGGTAAAGTTGTTCCCTTACATTGGATAGAATGTGGTTGGTTTGCTGTAGAATAACAGGAATGAAATTTCCAAGTGGTAAGAATAAATCACCTCACTGTCGTTGTTCTATAAAAACACACTCCCTAAAGTTGGTATTTCACACGGCTGTTGATATTCTGTGTCATTTGTTCAGATAATCCTGTCAGCCATGTTTTACTCATGGATTTTTCTCACAGTAGCCCCGTGATGGTGTTTAGATGTGACAGTAATTGTTGCAGTGTTTTTAATTGCGTATGTTGAATACATCAGATTTATAATGGCGACGTCTGTAATTAATACTTTACACATCTTCTCAATAATAAAAACGCCTGATTCCTGACTCTATTTACGTATGTCAGAGCAGAGTTTCTAGTGTATCGTATTTTCCAAGAGGTCAAAGAGGCGGAGAAGAAAATAGGCACTGGCTCGTATACGAATATCAGTTTGGGCTGAGTGAAAGTTCTAGCAACTATTTAAAAAATGCAATAAGATAAACGAGAGGCATCTAATTTTCGTTTCTCAATTCAGCAAGTGTTTGATATCTGATCTGATTAATACCAATTCATGTTAAATACAGCAGTCAAATTTATTTTTTTTGCTAAATCTAGACATCTGCTTTCAATCTCACAGACATGCATCGGGGACTGAATTGCTTTAGATGACTGATGGGTTTGGAGATAAACAGGTCATATTTCACAGGACTGTACTTTTCACAAAGGAGAAAAACAAGAAAGGATATAAATTTAACGAGCTCCTGTACAGAAGAGGGGCTTTACCGATTCTAATACTGTAATTGGTTTGAATTGCTGTATGATGTTTGGTTTTCTGCTTATTTATTATGAATTACAATAAAAAGACAAAAGTATTGGGACACCTGACTTCTCCAGTCATATGTGTTTCCACAAATTTGGAGGCAGACCATTGTATTGGGTGTCTTAAATTTTTCCCTTGAACTAGGAGACCCAAACCTGTTCCAGCAGTTGATCTTAAAGTTGATCTTCTCCTGTAGAGCTCTAACCTCGAACCTATTGAACGCCGTTGGCAGAATTTATCATGTGTCCTCTGATATCCAATCTAGAATGTTTTCACACCAATGCTAGATATCTCATTGTTTCTAGGATATTGCATCATGTTCCCATCTGCACAGTCAGATCAGCAAGTGTGTGTGCAGTGAGCTCATCAACTCAAACCTTTTAAATCTGACATACGATATGCTGTAAATGGGATGATGCAAATGATCACACACTTCAGCATGTGTGAGTGTGTGAAGGTTTTACAGCTACTCAGCCTGATCTTGATGGAGAGCCTTCATTCTGACCTCATCTCTGTCTCCAGTTTCTCTCTCTCTCTCTCTCTCTCTCTCTCTCTCTCTCTCTCTCTCTCTCTCTCTCTCTCTCTCTTGCGCTATCGATGGCCGCTAACCAGGAAGTGGCTAGCGGCTAACTCTAGTACTATTACCCGGATGGGGTCTTACAAATGTAGACTATTCAATTTAATATTTTCTGTTTATTTAATTTGATTTAATCAATACAACTTTTGCTAATTTAATATATGTAATATAATGAAGTATTGAATAAATGTTTTTAATAAATGTAAAAAATTTAATATATTATTATTTTATAGATTCTCTAACCAAACAGGCATTTGATTGCAAATTGTTAAAAAAATGTAAACTGTTGAAATGTTGATGATCACAAATATTAATAATAATTAAAAGCGTTTATTTAAATACAAATATTGTATGTAACATTGTCGTAAAAAATGACAAGCAGTTTTATGTTTCACATTTTCCCTCCATAACTGTGACTTAAAAACCGAGGTGTGTGTATATATATATATATATATATATATATATATATATATATATATATATATATATATATATATATATATATATATACAGTGAGGAAAATAAGTATTTGAACACCCTGCTATTTTGCAAGTTCTCCCACTTAGAAATCATGGAGGGGTCTGAAAATGTCATCGTAGGTGCATGTCCACTGTGAGAGACATAATCTAAAAAATAAAATCCAGAAATCACAATATATGATTTTTAAACTATTTATTTGTATGATACAGCTGCAAATAAGTATTTGAACACCTGTCTATCAGCTAGAATTCTGACCCTCAAAGACCTGTTAGTCCGCCTTTAAAATGTCCACCTCCACTACATTTATTATCCCAAATTAGATGCACCTGTTTGAGGTCGTTAGCTGCATAAAGACACCTTTCCACCCCATACAATCAGTAAGAATCCAACTACTAACATGGCCAAGACCAATTGTACACCTCCACAAGGCTGGAAAGGGCTACAGGGAAATTGCCAAGCAGCTTGGTGAAAAAAGGTCCACTGTTGGAGCAATCATTAGAAAATGGAAGAAGCTAAACATGACTGTCAATCTCCCTCGGACTGGGGCTCCATGCAAGATCTCACCTCGTGGGGTCTCAATGATCCTAAGGAAGGTGAGAAATCAGCCCAGAACTACACAGGAGGAGCTGGTCAATGACCTGAAAAGAGCTGGGACCACCGTTTCCAAGGTTACTGTTGGTAATACACTAAGACATCATGGTTTAAAATCATGCATGGCACGGAAGGTTCCCCTGCTTAAACCAGCACATGTCCAGGAACGTCTTAAGTTTGCCAATGACCATTTGGATGATCCAGAGGAGTCATGGGAGAAAGTCATGTGGTCAGATGAGACCAAAATAGAACTTTTGGGTCATAATTCCACCAAACGTGTTTGGAGGAAGAAGAATGATGAGTACCATCCCAAGAACACCATCCCTATTGTGAAGCATGGGGGTGGTAGCATCATGCTTTGGGAGTGTTTTTCTGCACATGGGACAGGGCGACTGCACTGTATTAAGGAGAGGATAACCGGGGCCATGTATTGCGAGATTTTGGGGAACAACCTCCCTCCCTCAGTTAGAGCATTGAAGATGGGTCGAGGCTGGGTCTTCCAACATGACAATGACCCGAAGCACACAGCCAGGATAACCAAGGAGTGGCTCTGTAAGAAGCATATCAAGGTTCTGGCATGGCCTAGCCAGTCTCCAGACCTAAACCCAATAGAGAATCTTTGGAGGAAGCTCAAACTCTGTGTTTCTCAGCGACAGGCCAAAAACCTGACTGATCTAGAGAAGATCTGTGTGGAGGAGTGGGCCAAAATCCCTCCTGCAGTGTGTGCAAACCTGGTGAAAAACTACAGGAAACGTTTGACCTCTGTAATTGCAAACAAAGGCTACTGTACCAAATATTAACATTGACTTTCTCATGTGTTCAAATACTTATTTGCAGCTGTATCATACAAATAAAAAGTAAAAAAATCATATATTGTGATTTCTGGATTTTTTTTTTTAGATTATGTCTCTCACAGTGGACATGCACCTACGATGACAATTTCAGACCCCTCCATGATTTCTAAGTGGGAGAACTTGCAAAATAGCAGGGTGTTCAAATAATTATTTTCCTCACTGTATATATATATATATATATATATATATATATATATATATATATATATATATACAGAGAGAGAGAGAGAGAGAGAGAGAGAGAGAGAGAGAGAGAGAGAGAGAGAAAGAGAAAGAGAGAGAATGTGTGTGCTAATAACAGTGGGGCAGACACAGCTGTTTAAAAACACTTTTCCTGTGTGTGTGTGTGTGTGTGTGTGTGTGTGAAAGCATAATAGTAGGTTTAGCTTTGTGTCATGTGGGTGTGTGTGAATGTTCCATGTGTTCTGGCTGTAGATTTTCAGGAAATCTACAACTATAGCTTTAATATTTAAAAAAAATATTTTTTGTTTCAAAATTGATTTCTGGGATATGGGACTATTCCGGGTTTGGTTTACTTCATCCAGTGGTGTGATTGGGTCTATGTACGAGAAGTGTATCGAGTTACGGCATTGAAATGATCTCAGACTGATTCCTCCTTCTTTTATTTCCATCTCTCTAATTGGGTCTCTCTTTCTGTCCCTCTGGGGTTTTATAGCAGTGAGATTAAATATTAATACTATTATAGACACATTCCTGTAATAATCATAAAAGATGTCTGCAGCGAGACCACCCGGGAGGTCAAAGGTTACTTTTGTTCCATTAAGTCATGATCGTGAACTCTTTATCTCATGATCTATAAGGTTAGGGTTCATGTAATGTGACCCTGTAGTGCAGTAGTGTCATGGAAAAGGAAGTACACGCGATTATTAGTGACACCAAAAGCAGAAAACGATCAAATATTTTTGAAATCTTTATTTAATACCAAAGTTGTTTTATAGGTGCAAAAAATAAATCTGGTTATTAGAAGTCATTTTAGTCGACATGTTGTTTTAATAGTAACTAGTAGGGTTGCTAAATTCCAGGAAATTTGAAAACATTTTTCATGGGAATTAACGGGAACGTGGGAATTAACGAGAATTAATCGGAATAAATTGGATTTACTAAAAAATTTACAAAATTGCAGGTTTGCCAATAACAGGGAACTTAAATGTTGTTGAAAGAAATCGTTCAAGGATAAATAGGATACTCGTGTCTTTGTGTCATCGCTGTGTATTCCGGGGTGCGGTAGCTGAGCGGTTAAGACTTTGGACTTTGGATCATCGCTTGTAAGGTATGAATGAGATGAATGTAAGTCGCTCTGGAAAAGCGTCTGCCAAATGTCATAAATGTAAATTTATTCTTAGGGTTGTTTTTACTCGTTTATCGATTGCATTTAAACGATATGACTTGATTACATGTAACTTGTAATCCCCCTGCTGTTATTGGTTCTACACCGCACTTCAGGAAACTCGCATGTCTAATAATATTGGTAGGAAATTGCTGGAAACTTGAGCCATTGCTTTAAAGAGGGTCGTATGACCTTGTCTGTACATCTCTCTCTTTTTAACCTTCTCCACCCCCATCTCTCTCTCTCTCTCTCTCTCTCTCTCTCTCTCTCTCTCTCTCGCTCTCTCTCTGTCTGTGTCTATCTCACATACCCTCCACCATACACGTCTGAAATATTCTTTGTATTCTTTATATGACGTTATTTCCACAAAATGTCCCACCTTTACTCGTTTTCTTTTCATCTTATGAACCAGGCTGTGTTGGGGAATTGGGAGCTTAGTGGTTAAGGCTCTGGGTTACTGATCAGAAGGTTGAGGGTTCAAGTTTTGGTATCACCAAGCTGCCACTTTTGGGGCCCTCGAGCAAGGCCCTTAATTCTCTGTGCTCCAGGGGTGTACCATGTATCATGACGACCCTGCGCTATAACCTGAGCTCCTACTGTAACATCACTGGGAGATGTGAAGAAAGAATTTCACTGTGCTGTAATGTACATGTGACTTGAAGAAAACATCTTTCTTTTTCTTTTTTCTCTCTCCCTTCCCTTTTACTTTTTTCCCTGCCTTTCATTTAGCTTTCATTCCTTTATCTTTCTTTCTTTCTTTCTTTTTTTCTTTCTTTCTTTCTTTCTTTCTTTCTTTCTTTCTTTCTTTCTTTCTTACATGCCTTCTTCCTTTATGCTTTTCTTTTTTCTTTTCCTTACTTTGCGCCTTTTTAATTATTAATTTTATTGTCTTGCTGTAAAATCTGTGGTTTTGTTCTGGGATTTGCAGCAGGATTATGACAAGGTCTCCCTTTACAACTGAAACAATTCCGACTTTTTTGATAAAAGCTGCAGGACAGATTATTACAGTTTCCTTGTAGTATTGTTGGAGAAGAGAGAGAGAGAGAGAGAGAGAGAGAGAGAGAGAGAGAGAGAGAGAGAGAGAGAGAGAGAGAGAGAGAGAGAGAGACTTACCTCTGAAATGGATTTCATGCTGCTGGTATTTCCATTGAATTCCTCACTGGAGTTCTGACCTCTGACCCCTTCTACTTCCTGTGAGAATACACGTCACATTCCACAATGGTGTGTTTGTGTCAGTAAGTGTGTTCATTCTGTGCTCATAATATGGCAAGGGATCAAAAAGCCATGGTTCTTTCATTTATCCAGACCAAAATAAACATCCCTCATGAAAAAGAGAATGATCCAGATCTCTACATCTCTCATCCAGCCAGGTATTACAGTATTTGTGCGATTTCTTGAACGATCATCCTCCTTATTGTAAAAATGTTTAGCCTGTTTTGTTTTGTTCTTCAATAGTTTCCTCAAGCCCATGCAAAAATCTTTTCTGAATCTAAATTACAACATTGTGTATGAGTGGTAATAAAAAAATCACAAGTTTCTACAGACCAAAATCCATCCACAGGTAAAATTCAGAGCGCGACAAATCACGAAGAATTGTTGTGAAAATAAGTGTAGAAACAATATAGAATGAAAGTAAAAGTGTCCCTTTAAACCTTCACTTGAGTAAATGTACAAAAGTATTTGCCTTCAAATGTACTTCAGTATCCAAAATACTATGATTTATTATGACTATAATGTTCCAACTATTATCACAAGACTCTTTACTTAATCAACTCAGTTTATGTGAAAAGACTCTTTGCTCTATTAATAGAATGATATTAATGAGTCAAAAATTAATTGATATCTTATACAATTATCATGAGCCAAAACCTTTTTTTCAACTACTTCAGAAATTAGACCACGTGTGTTGTGGCGAGTTTGAGTCTGGAGTTTCTTCATCATTTATTCCTCTCTAAATGTTCTGCTTGATGTTGGTGATCAGTAGATACACTGAGCACCAATCAAAACACGTTCAAAACGGAGCTCGTGAGTTGCGTGTTTGACCGGTTACGTTTTTATCCTCATAAATATATAGAAACGACTGATTTCACTAAACCAAGTTGAGTAAAAAGTGAGATATTTGACTTTGAAATGTAAATAAAAATTCTTCAGTAAAGTACAGATATGTGAAAAAGCTACTTAATTACAGTAACAAATTATATTTACTTCCTTACTGTCCAGCGCTGAAAACTACAGAAAATATGTAAAAAGCAATAAACTATTGAAAAAAGCACAGAAAATAAATAATTGGCAAACGTATTCTAAAAATGAATTACAGAAAAAATACAGGCTAAATTAAATGCACTGCATTTACATCAATTGGTTTCCCTTATCCATAGCGATCTAGTTTTCTAAAGGGTTAAGGGTCTTTCTCAAGGGCCCAGCAGTGGCAGCTTGGTGAGTTTGGGATTGGAACTCGTGATCTTCCTATCAAAAGTCCATAATCTCACCTACCACTTCCTTATTTCCCTTTTAGCTACAGGCAAATACAAATAATTATGGACAATCTTTATGGTAGGTTTATTTTAACAGAGAGAGAAAGAATATTTATTACACCGTTGACTGACAGAATACACAAAGTACTTTAAAAAAATAACACAGGACTATTCCATAATTCCTGCTTAATCACGGTACATTTACAATTATGGAATTTGTGGGTGGAGGTTGTAGCTCAGTGAGTAAGGCATTGGATTTGGGATTGGAGGATCACAAATTCATATCCCAGCACCACCAAGCTGCCACTGCTGGGTCCTTGTGCTGCCACTGCTGGGTCCTTGTGCTGCCACTGCTGGGTCCTTGTGCTGCCACTGCTGGGTCCTTGTGCTGCCACTGCTGGGTCCTTGTGCTGCCACTGCTGGGCCCTTGTGCTGCTACACAGGGCCCTTGTGCTACCACTGTTGGGCCCTAAACCCTCAACCTTTAAATGGCATTAATATGAATAAATGAAAAAGAAATTTTTTTTGCACGAGTATGGTATTGTTCGAAGTAGAGGAGATAGAGGAAGTGTAGTAGTAATTCTCTGTTTGAAGTAGCTCTAAATAATTAAATAGATTGCAAAGTGGAAAAAAACGTAACTAAAATTCCCAATGCAGAACAAAATGAACTACAAAACGGAATACAAAATGAACTGAGCTATAGACACAATATAAAATGAAACGGCACACTTTAGAAGGAACCAGGTTTCCGACAAAAATCTACACACTAGAATAAGTCACAGAGAAAATTGTTTGAAGGCCGAAATGACACACAGTAAATTATATTATATAGCGGTGTTTGTATTCAGTATAATGTGTAGAACATTGAGAAATGTCCTGCACAGATCATTTTTACGTTTTTTATTCTCTGCCTCGTCCCTGTGCTCTGCTATATATATATATGTACAGTTAACTTGTATGAGTCAATGATTATTTGTGTGCAGCAGGAAAATCGGATAAATCGATTGCGTTACGGCTCTTCTCAAACCTGTAGTGTTTTTGTTTCTGTTAAAAAAAAAGTAATGTTTATTTTCCATCTCCAGTTCCTCACATGATGTTTGTGCCGTAATCGTCGGATTCAATAGAAGCACGGCTATAATTTGCTCGAGCAAATCGGCGGTAATGAGCGCGCTAATCAACCTGCACTCAATCAGCCGCAAACGCCGCCGCCGTCCTTTTCTGTTTGCACTGCTGTCGCATAAACAGATTTCACTTTTTTAACCCGCAAGCATCACGACTCAAAGGGATCAGAGCGAACGTCAAAAGAAGAACGTTCCACTTATAGGTGTTTATCATTACGGACAATCGTTTTCTCCGTGTTGAAATGTTTTTTTTTTTCTTTCTTTTTTCTTTTTTTTTTTAAATCAATGATTGCATACTGGGCGAGTTGTGTGAGAGAGTGTTAAGCCGCAGGCAGCCAGTCACTCAGGCCATAATAACAAACTGAAGAGCGTCCTGATGAGTGTCTGTACACGTTTTAGCACAGTATGGGGTGCAAGAAGAAAAAGGGACAAGTGTTTAGGGCTTTAAAAATAAAAAAGCCTGAGGAGATTAGGAGGCCTCCTGCCGAGCGATAAAAACGCAGCGACTCACTTTGCTTCTATTAGACCGCACTAATGAGGATGATGGCTTTTGGATAAATACGAGCTCTAATTCGACTCAAATGTCATCGCGGAGAAGAACGCCTGCATTAGCTGGATAAAGCTTTTAAAAGATTTGATGCCTTTTTTGCGGGCGGATAATATAAAACGGGAAGCTAAAGCGACGTAATAAAAGTATTACGGTCCACGTCGCCTTTTTGATGACGGCATGCTTGTATTTTTTTTTTTTTTGACACTCACTGCACTGACATTTAT
>NC_139579.1:30157153-30159653 GCF_946808225.1 Silurus aristotelis
AGAGTCTGTATGTGACAGAGAGAAAAAGGGAGGTGGATCTGAAACCAGTAAATGAGCAACACCCCCGAATTCGCCTAACCTTCGCCCCTCACTGGTCGATTTGTGGATTTCCACAAACTGATACACAGCTGAACAGGATAATAAATAGATGAACTGATGTAAGGTTAGACAGATGGCATTCCTCCCGAATTAGCCAGGAATGTCGACAACGATTGGAATTTTATATTTTCGGAAACAGTGGTATTTTTGCCTGCTTGCGTCATCAGGCGTTTAAATTCCCGCACATAAAACTCATTTACAGCTTTATATCTTTGAGAGTTCAATCATAGCTCTCAGTGGTGTGTGAGGAAGTTTCGGTAAATGAATTGGATATTAGATCCCGGAATCAACCGCCTGATTGGCTGACGAATTGTGTAAAAGAATACAGTAGCTTAGTGGTGGTGTCAGACGGGAAGCACAAATATAAAGTGCAAGACTGAAAGAGGCAGTGGGTGTGGTGGAAACGTTTAGGACCTAGGTTCCTTTAGCTAGATATGTGGTAGAGCGTTAAAAACCCAGCGTGAGCTCGGCGCTCAGCACACTGACATTTTCCTAATAATATACGATTCGATTTTACATCAACTCTTTCCGAGGGAATACGTTTTCCCGAGTGTGGCATTTGATCTGTTTATTGGCTATTTGGTTCTGTTAATTATATAACGTTAATTGTGTGATGTTACGTCAGAGGTTTAATTCACATTTAGGTGCCACATCGTCAATGATATTTTTATATTTGCTAAGCAAAGAATAAAACACTTGGGAAGGTTCGTTTACAAATAATCAGTGTTGTGCTAGTTACTAAGAAATAGTAACTAGTTACAGTTACTCGTTACTTCATTCAAAAAGTAACTTTTTTAAACTTTTTAACCTTTTTTAAAGAACGTTCTTTAATGTTTCTATTAATGCCCTTTTATGCGTTCTGGTCTACAAACACAAAACTGACTTAAACACAAAGTCATTTTTTAAACACTAAGTCAGAGCAGCACAAACTGAATATATCACAAGGATTTCTGAAATAAATAACAAAACAAGCTGAATAATATATTCACAATCAAAAACTATAAAAATAAAAGCTGTTGTGTTGAGCTCTTAAAATTGTTCCTTTCACAGCTGAAGTATGAAAACTATCAACAATGTAGAACAGAACACCGGGTTAGCGTCTAGCTTCTAGCTTCGTCGAGGCATGGAGTTTCTGGAGGAGCTTCGACAGATTGGAGTTGCTGTTTATCGCAGTAGATACGAGCTTCGAACCAGAAAGACACAGCTTACATTTGACTAAAGTTTTTGTCTTTATGCTCAACTAAAGTGCAATAATGAGCATATTTCCACTTTGAGAAACTCGTCTTGCTGTCGCCTCGACTCACCATTACTGCCGCACAGACCCGAATAAACGGAGACACGCCCACAGTGCGTCTTCTTCGTGTTTACAGTGGTTCATCCACCAATCCTACAATGTGTCCCTGCTGTAAAAAAAAACTTAGATCTTAGATCATACCATCTTAGATGGTATGAGGAAGAAATCTTGAGAGGGACCAGACTCCAAATGGAACCCATCCTCATTTCAGTCACACATTGAGTGTGATTATAGATAGGATGAGATGAGATAAGATTATTTGTCTCACAGTTAGGACATTTCCATGTTACATGGAATATGAAGCAGAGACACAGTACAAATATATACAGTACAGTATATAGATTCAAAAGAAAAAACAAAACAACAATAATAGATCAGACAAGCAAACTACCATAATTTCCGGAATAATAAACACACCCAAATATAAGCCTGAATTTGACAAAGATTTTTATTTTAAACATAAATAAGCCGCACCTGTCTATAAGCCGCAGGCGTCTACACTAAAACTAATTACTTTACAAAGGCTTTAACAAAAGACAGTGTCTGTAACTAAACAGCAGCCTACCAAGAAAGTCATTGTTCGCTGTCTTCCTCCTTCCTTTCAAAACAGAGGAACCTCATCCATATTTATGATGTGGTGCGGCCCGATTCAGTGGGAGCACGATTTAATATAAAGTGTTTCATTGGTTCACCTTAACCCGTTCGGCAATTTCATTGGTCTAATGTTACGGGGCTCAGTTTTTTTGGTGGCATGATGTTTGTGAAACCGGGAAAACCCCCGGAAAATCCATAAATTACCCGCTTCCTTGTTTAAGCCGCGGGGTTCAACGCGTGGGAAGTAAAGTAGCGGCTTATAGTCCGGAAAATACGGTAAATTGCACTAGGTTATTGCACATTTCAAATTGCCGTTATTGCACAAATATTAAAATTATTGTAATTGCACAGTTTAAATATCAGTATTAACTATGTGTATGATTGTGACTGGTTCAATGGGAGCAGCTCCGATTGCAGATTGGGAGCTGCTCAGAGATACAACCATCAGAGAGTGAGAAATATCATGAGGAGTGTGTGCTTATAAGTAATGTCCTTCTAGTCTTATACAGTCAG